>NC_142532.1:14392378-14427378 GCF_964205215.1 Stylophora pistillata
CGATTTCTTTTTTCCGCTCGGATTTATGGCCCGCGCGCCATAAGTCCAAGCGGAATAAACTCGGTCCTTAACTTACAGAACAGACCTCGAAGTCGGTTAGAAAGAGGTATTTATAAATTCACATCTGAAAGGACTGATATCTTGTTCTTTACATGTACCTCGTACAAGGCCTCGCTTTTAAGTGAAAATTCTCTTGTTTTATCCATATTGACAATGCCGAAAATGCTAATTTATATCAACATAAAAGGTTAGCAATTGTATCTCCCGATGACGTGGAAGGGTTAGGCCCCAAGACATAAACTGATACAAGTACACAAACACAAATACATTTGGCGATGTGTTAGGCAATAAGCTGTTAGATTATCTAAAGTATTCTCATCACCTCATCTTTGGGTAGCGTACTGATCTTAGAAAGGAAAAGTTATTTGTATATTATTTCGCAAAGTGCAAATGCTTGTGTGTAATTCAAACGGGGACGTTTCAAAGGAGAGTACAATCTCGTTTACCTCCAAAAGTAGCTGGAAAGCCCCGTGAATATCACCCGCCTTCTCCAGTAGATACGATGTAGCGTATGTGTTGTTGAATTGGCGAACAATCTACAACATGGAAAAAAAAAAATACACACACGCACAAACGACGGACAATTAGCAAATAATTTATTGATCATACTCACCATCATTAAAACTCATTTTGCGCTGTTCAGTTGTAACGTGGCAAAAGTAAGGCCTTGTTAGGTAATTTTTTGTTTTAGATTTTTGTTCGTAGGTCTGTTTGCAAGGTTCTTGCACTTTTTTAGGAACCCAATTCAAGGACTTTCAAAGACTTTCTAGGTCGTTTTCAAGGACCTTGGCTCTCAAATTCAAGGAATAGAAAAACATTGCTCTTTATCACTTGTCAATCATCACGATTGGACGCGGGATTTGAAAGAAAATCTCGTTTTCGTGATTTGTGCTAGAAGTTTACGCTTTAAACACCAAAAACTAAAGAAAACTTCGACTTTGATTCACCTGCACTTATTTTCAAAGATTTTTCAGAAATATCCAAGGACCTGGGTCTTAATTCAAGGGTTTTCAAGTCCTTGAAAACAAAAAATTAAATTCAAGGACTTTCAAGGAGCGCGGGAACCCTGTGTTTAGTTTTGTTTGTACATCTCCTTTTCTTAGTAGATGTAGCTTTACTAAACAAAAGCACAGGGAGTTGGGGG
The DNA here is from genome assembly GCF_964205215.1 of Stylophora pistillata. Taxonomy (NCBI): domain Eukaryota; kingdom Metazoa; phylum Cnidaria; class Anthozoa; order Scleractinia; family Pocilloporidae; genus Stylophora; species Stylophora pistillata. The sequence continues at coordinate 14,393,583 of NC_142532.1, forward strand.
AGGGAGAAGGGAAGCGTGTGAGCTGATGGCAAAATGAAGAATGCTGTGGAAAGTTACAAGTCTGCATATTACATCATCATTGATCAAAACTAATCGTCAGCAGGCCAGGTCGCGCGGCATTTCAATAATTCCATTAAAATGCTGCTCTTGAGAGAAAAATGGCACTATTTTGAGGCTGTATAGTAATTTAACTTCTTCCGTGATGAAATTAAAAAAATTAAAGAAATTGTGGTCTCAAAATATTCCAAATTTTTCAAAGAAGCGAAAATCATATCTGGTCGTCTTAACAATTCCCAATGCCATGTTTGATAATTACTTAATACATACCGCCAACGTTTCCTCAAGTCTGTAGTTTTCTGTATTTCTTAAATAACTGTGTACTAGATCTGGCTGGTATTTACACATCAACTCGATGTATTTCTCATGGACTTCAGCATCGGGTGTGTCTTCTGGGCGCGTAAGGGTCTGAGATCTAAAATAAAGCATAACACGAGACGAGACAAGAACATATTAGTAAAACAGTAATGTGTCACTCGGCTATTCTAGAATAACGCATGCCATCACGCCGTGAAAGTTCTTTCGAGCACATAGAAAAAGCGCACTCTATAGCTTAAACTGACAAATCAGTGTTCATTTCCCGGAAATGAACACGTCTTAGGATGACCAGGACACTGAACAATTTAAAGTGCTCGTTTTAAACAATTTACTTAAAATACAATTAAATAGTTACACTTATAAATTCTTAAAGTTCACTCCTATAATGTATTTTAAAGAAAGGTTTGCATACTTGTTCTCGAATACGCCTTTTAAAAATTCATACTGCACAGTCGATTGTCCCTATGAAAAGAGAGAAAGGAGAGAAGGACATTTAATTCAACGAAAAAAAGAGACAAGCAGTGGGTTATAAGTAAATAGTAAAACGCAGACGTTAAAGCGTTTCGTCTCGTTTTGCAAACTGTTTTTCCTTTCAAGGAAAATAAACAGATAAACAAATTATTACATATATAGATAACAATCCCTACTAGGTAATGACACATGTACAGTTCAAATTAAAGCAATAATGCAGCAGAGATCTCTCGTTGCACTCTCTTTCTTACCCAGTCATGGGCACAGAATATATCAGATACTCACATGCATAAAAATGCGTCAAATTCATCACAATTGCAAAATTCATCGACGCACTCACCTCTAACTGACGGATGACTGTTGTCAAGATATCCGGAAATTCAGTGACAATCATGTGTGCAGTTTTTCCGCAGTCAATCGAAAGAAAGTTCTGAAAGTATAACGCAAAACGTTGCTAGCCTTTTGATGGGCTGTATATCATCTACTACGCGTCCGTTTGAACGTAGGAAGACAGATTACACCTTTGCTATGTTGTACAAATTAAGTTCTGACTATTTGGGCTTTGGATAAACCCCTGGAGTGTGACTACAAAGTAGTAGTTTCGTGCTAATGTGTAACAATTCAAGTGACTGTTGCCTCGAAACATTACGTTCATGTGATACAGTTATCCCTTTTATGGTTGTGGCCGGGATAAAACTATCGTCCACGGCCAAGCAAATGTAAGATTCCACACAATTTGTCATGGTGGTGTTTTCTTGATGAAAAACCTTGTTTGTCATAAAATAACATCCACACAAAACTAACCTGCAAACTATTCAGTGTTGCTTCTTTTAGTTCCTCTCTTTCCAAATCAGTATACACGTCTTCTGACATCACATAATGGACGTAGTTGAACACTTGGTGCTGTTGGACAAAGGTTCAACATCTTTGAACTCTCTCATTCTCTAGTTAAAACTTGTTTACCTACAACAAGGCGATGTGTGGCGGATATAGCAGAAAAAGACAATCCTTGCAAGTATCATGCTGTAAACGAGCGTAGGACGTGGAAAGAGAAAGCAAATTCTAGTAGATGTCATTGCATGTTTGAAAATCTCTAAATCCAGAGAGCAATCTATCATTGCCGATCACCCAAATCGCTACAAAGTTCTCTTGTTTGAGCGATGTTTTTAAAGCCTACCGTTAACGTCTCCTTTCTTTTATGATGCACATATCTAATAAACCTGAATTTACACTAAGATGCTGTTTCGCTTATGAAAATTACTTTTCAACCCAGTCTAGCCCCATCGATTCTAGGCATTCTTGCCCAGTTCCCTACTCGTTTAGGACTCCTATCACCCATGTTACGTATTTAACGGGTAGAACAAGTCATAAGTACTTTTATATACCTCTCGATATGAATCCCTGAAGTAGCAAGACAACACCTTGGAGAACTGGCGTTTTCTCTCGTACAACATTTCACAAACGCGATAGCTGAAAAAAAAAAATACCCACAACAAAGAGGTAATGCATGTGTTATGACGAAAACCTTCCACTCATGAGGAAACACATTACTTACAACTTAGCATTTTCCGCAAGAACCAGTATGCGGGCGTCATCGAATTGTTTCAGGCCACCAGCATTCCACAGTTCTAACAAGGCCTAGAGGAAATCAAAAGCAAGAGAGCCCTTACATAATTCAGCCGCTGGAAATACGTTATCAACCGTTATAAGTTTTCATATATCCGTATAGTTTCTTCATAATGGGTTGACTAGCACGTATGCTTCGTCAGTTCCCTTCTAGTCTTCCCCACTGCCTTGTTATGTAATCCAATTTGTTATTATTGTGTGTTCGTTTGTTTTTTCCCATGTAATTGTAGTGAAATGGAATAAATAAAATAAATAAATAAATAAATCATGATTTTTAGATGAGGTGACATAATGACGATGCGATATGATGTCACACAAACATTTTCATGACTTTTTTACTCTTGAGAACGCAGAGTCAATCGTGGTACTTCGTACTTCGAGGTAATTCGTGGTCATTTGTGTGTTACCGCCTCCTGGTTAGCTCAATGGATAGAGCGCTGGACTGTTGTGCGGCAGGTCGAGGGTTCGAGTCCCGGCCGGACCAATACTCAAGGTCTTAAAATGATTGGGAAGAATATGCTACCTTTCTATAGCTACTTTTCTATACCTTTCTATAGCACGGAAAGCCGTAAAACTCTTGAACAAAAGCTCATCTTTCAAACCGGCAGTCTAAATCCCACAGGTATCAACGAACGCTTTTCATCCCACTAATTTATTCGTGTTTTTCTCGCTGCCATGTTCCCACCAATCACGTAGCTCCATTTTCTGCCTTGAAAAGCATACACAACCCACAATTCCTCTATTCGCTCCGACGAAGGGCTAACGCTCGAAACGTCAACTTTTATAATCGTAACGGTGGCCAATTTACCATTTCAACTTTGTTGATATATTGAAATTATTTCGTTACCCCCACCGACGCAGCCCCAAACAGTCTCTTTAGAAACTATCAGCCTTTATTCATACTGTGCGATGGATGTCCTCCCCTGGGATGGGATGGGTGGGTTTAGTACATTAATTGTAAAGCGCTGTTGATCTGTCATTGTAAATAGCGCTCTATAAGAAATAAATTATAATTATTACTATTATTATTACTTTTAGACACTTAGATCTTTTAATAACCGTATCACTCGACGATATAAAATGGGATATCGTTTAACATAACAAAGGCATAAAATCTACCTGTTGTCTCTCTTCGTGTCTGGAGTCATCGTCAGGGTTAGCAAGATACTCCAAGACCTTTAAAAATCAAAAATGGTAGTTAAGATCAATCCTAGAGAGAGAGGGGTAACGTTAGCAAAAATCAACCAGAGTTATTGTTACTCCACCCTGGATAGGTCAATCCATAAAAGGTGTTAACCCCGCAACATTTCGTCAAGTTAACCCTACAGTTCACCAATACTGGTGAAAGTAGAGCGTATTGGCTAAGAATAGAAGGCAGTGACCCGCTCTAGGTTTGAACCACTTCCTATGGATGTAAAGACCACAACCAGACTGCCACGTCTAACACAAACGCAGCGACAGAAAATGAGGCCAAAGAAACTCAAAACACCAATGTAAAAATAAGGCGCTCTAACCTGTTCAAATAGCACCTTGTTTACGTGTATCTTGTTCTCGTGTTTAGCCATTTGTCGTGCTAGAAACGTAAACAGTGATCCAACTTGGCTTGGCTGTGTGGACAATAAACGTCCGTGTGAGACGAAGACAAAGCCAAAGTTAAAATATATGTTTGAATACTTTGCCAAAAAATTTGAGAAATCTGTTTTCATAACTATTGTCATGTCATTGTGTTAAAGTAAGAACTGGATTAAAAACAGGTGGCTAGATAAGACGGACGAACGTAAATATCGGAAGTAACATGTGCATGCTTCATCTTTTACGCGCCCCCTGTGTGCACGTTCATGAAGAAAACTTTACCGTAAAGCCAGTGTCTTGCACCATTACGTCTAAGAGGATATTCACAAGGTACTGCCTCCGCGTGACACCGGATGGACCACTGTAAAGACAAATTAAGTGAGCTCCCTTAACGTTTAATTATTTGCTTTTCACATTTCTACATTTTGTTTATATTTTTTGAAGTGGCCTTCCTACAAACCAAATTACGTGTAGATGCATGGTAATGGCATTCTGTGCTCTAACGATGTGTCTTATAATTGCCTTTGCTTTGAATATGTAATCAGTAATTATACAATCAACAGAAAATACATACCCGCTTGTGGATATGAACTTATCTTCTCTAGTTGATGATATCTTTCACTCTTTCGTTTCGCTCACTCGTACGAGATATCACCAACACTCGAAGATAAAATCTGTTACCACAGGCGGCAATGTAATATCCAAGCTCTCTCTTCCACAGCCATTTTCTGAGAGCAGCATTGCGTGACATACTAAAAAGAGACTGTGTGTGACACCCGAAAAAAATGACTGCCAAGCAGATCGATTTATAAGGACTGTGCTAGAACACTTCTGTTGACTACTCCATTTCACTTATAAATATCAGAAACAAATGTGAACATCTTTGACTTACTCAAATTTGTCGTCAAAATCTTTTCGTTCAAAGGCCTGCGATCAAATTCAATACATAATAAGCGTAAAAAAAAAAAAATTCATTTACTTGCGCACTGGTATCTTTCAACGTTCACACCCCAACATCAGTGTGCATATTCTCTATACTGTTCTTTATGCATTTCTTAAGGTGCTGACAAGGAGAATTTGTTCATCAATCAAAAGCTTCTTCAGTTGGTCATCCCTTTGTTCTCGTGACCTTAATGTGTCATTCAGGGGTGTTATTATATGGCTGTGTCTCACAAGGACTGGGAACTACCGAATTCACGAATTTGATTGGCTGAAATCAACATTGAAAGCGGTCTAGATTTTCACATCTAGACCGGTCTAGAAAAAAAAGGTACGAAGAATATAAAAAATTTGCATATACATACATACATATATACATAGGTTAGTTGAACACTTCCCATGGGGGCTTTTCAGGGCCAATTCCCACCCATCCCACCCAGGGGAGGACATCCACGACACAGTAATCTCGTGCGTGGGAAATTAACGTCTCCTACCCCTAACCCTGCAGGAGACGGGGCCTATGGTTTATTCGTCCTTATCCGAGAAGACTAGAATATCTATCCATTTCTTAATTATAGAAAGGTAGCAATTTCTCCTCACTTATTTTAAGACCATGAGTATTGGTCCGGCCGGGGCTCGAACCCTCGACCTCCCGCACAACACAATCCGGCGCTCTAACCAATTGAGCTAACCAGGAGGCGGTTAGAGTTAACCGGGAGGCGATAAGACACAGCCATATAACAAACATCTTATTAACCGAGCTAGGTCGGTCTGTATGGGAGAATCTTGACCTCGGTCGCTGGTACAGACCTCACTGCGTCCGGTCTGTACTGGCGACCTCGGTCAAGATTCCCCCATACAGACCTCCCGCTCGGTTAATAAGAACTAAATATTGTAAGGTAACATTAGATGCTAGTAACTCTTAGGAGTGAAATGGTTAAGGTTTGTCCTTTAGGAAGGTGACTTTTCGTGAGGAGCCCATTACCCGGAGCTTCCATCTTCCATACTGACACTCTGAGCCAACCCTGTCCCGTATCTTTCTACTTTTAGAAGCACCTCCCACGGCGGTTTTCGCGGGTGTTTTTATAATAGCCAATCATAAGAGAGCTGTCGTCTCTATTGTGTTACGTCTCTGTGTCACTTGCAGGCCGCACAAAATTATTTCAATAATGGCGGAAAGCGCGGAAAGATTAAAGAACCCCCGCAAATATCTCAGTTCTAAAAATAAAAAGATACGGGACAGGTTTGACTCAAGGGTACAACTGAGATGGAAGCTCCGGGTAATGGGCTCCTGCTTTTCGTAAAATGCGACTCCAAACATCAGAATGTACCGCTTTAATTCGTTCTGAGCAAGGAATAGAATACTGCACAAATTAAAAAAAAAAACCAAGCTGCTAATGAACTATCTTACCATGGAAAGAACATTCAAGAACTCCTGAGTATCAAAATGTAACAAAACTCGCAAACGTGGATATGAAGGTTCACCTGCCGGCGAAACAAAGAGGAAAAGTTTAATCCAGTGACGAGATGCGGAAAACATCAAGCACAACTGAATAGTTTCACTTACTTTCAAACCCGTCTTTAGTATTTTGGGCCGTGATGCAGTTGAATACCTAGAAAGAAAGCACAAAACTACATAGTCGGAGACCGACAGACAGTTTAGACCACCAGCAAGCCCCCGTTAATAGAGCTACATAACGAGCGTTCGTTTACCCGCGAGAGAGTGTTGGGGCCTGGAGCTGGTGAGTGGTTAGTGTAGAATCTGTACTCCTTCCTGGGCTCGCCCATGAAAGAAGAAACTCTTAAACATGTGCAAACTCTTCGTCATCTAGCTTCAACAGAAACGAAAACTTGCAATACACTATTGCCCACATTTCTCTCTTTCCCTTTTTTATTTCACGCTCGAACTGTTGAAATCAGAAAGTGAGACACGTCCAGCCAACTCATTAAGGAATTTGTTTAAAAAATAAATAGCCACTAGACGAAAGTTGCAAAAGAAAAAAAAGTTATGAAACAAAAAAGGAAAAACAATCAAGATCACATTCAACATCAGAACGTTCACCTCTTTTTTCACGTCTAGTGCATAGTCCACAGGGATGGAGCCTACTGGAAATGCCTGTCCCACAAGGCAGCAGCTGATGTAGACAAGTAATTTGTTCCCCAAAGAAAGATCTGAATCTTAACACGAAAAGAATGATCAACCTATCAGGAGATGAGGTAAAAGCACTAACCATTTAAACATTTCTAGCAAGAAACTTTTCAGTAACGATTTGTTATCTCCTATATACCGCCTTTTACAACATGATAGTTTCTCTTTGTACTTAATGACAAAAGAAATAGCACACACAAATCAAACACTACTTGCACGGTCAAGTAGTTAAGTAGCAATCTCAAATCAAACACTACTTGCGCAGTCGTGACTTAAATGGATACTCCAAAATCAGGTCTCCGAGTATGGACTGGAACCTATTATTTCCGTTTTATTTCCGAACTATTCTCGTTCTGGTTCGGTCCTTGTGACGTACCATGGATCAGATACAAAAGTCAGGATTTAAGATGAGGACAAAGATTGTAAAAGGTCGGGACATTTTTACCGAAAAATTATTTATTCAGTTCCAGTCTTTACTCGAAAACCTGATTTTTGAGTATCCATTGAGGTGACGACCCTTCTTGCACAGCTTGGTTCAAACATAATTCATACTATAACTACTGAAGAAAAAAGATCAGTATCACAAGTATAGGCTGTTTGCATCTTTACCCTCTACACCCTAACATCAATTTGCATATTCTTCATTCTGTTCTCCATAAATTTTCTAAGATGCTGACGAGGAGGATTTGTTTAACAATCAAGAGCTTCTTTCGTTGGTGATGATTTCCTTTATTAACGTAACCTGAACGCGTGATTCAGGGCTGATAAATTAAAGAGAAATTAGATGCTCTGAAAGGTCAAAGGGTTAAAAGAACACTGAACTCAATCACAAAAGCCATCCATTAATTCCCTGTGACACAGCACTCGTTCGTCACTATTGAAGTTCATGATGGGCAACTCACCTTCAAATGGTGTTCTGGCATGCACTGTGCTTTTTAAGACATTAATCAGCTCCTGCGAAAGATTTTAAACAATGAACTGGAGGATAGAAGAGGGGGGAGAGGGGGGAGGTGGTTTCAACGTTTCACAGACAGACTACCCACCCCAGGGTCAAGTCGACATCCACACCCTATTTTATTTGAAGAAACATTTATTTCTGATAAGCACTAAGTAGTGCACGCCACACTGTGTAGATTCTTTGGATTCTCGCTATAGCTCCATCTAAATTCTAACGTTTTGTGCTGTTAAGGGGGGGGGGGAGTTCAAAACCACCCAAAACCCCTCAAGGACCCTCCCTCCGGCCAGCACAAAACGCCACACCGTGTGGATTCTTTGGATTCTCGCTTTAGCTCCATCTGAATTCTAAGGTTTTCTGCTGTTAAGGAAGGGGTGGGGGGTCAAAACCACCAAAGATCCCCAAGGACCCCCCAAGATCCCCAAGGACTCTCCCTCCGATCAGCCTAGGCATATATTATGAGAATACTACTGACAAAATCAATACTGTGACACAAACAAAAATCTCCGAACCCCCCACTCTCCCCCCCCCCCCCTATAAATAATACCCAGTCCTTAAAATTCCAAGATTACCTCCAGCGGAGTGGTGTAGTCTCGCATGCCCCGATTGTACACATAGAAAATGGCATCGTACAAGCCGTGAGCCCAGCAGAGTTTCACCATCTAAGGGAAGAGAAGAGATGCATTGGAACAAGTCACTTCACACGAAATCGATTTGTATGAAACTCGCTTTCGATATGTCATGTATACATACTTGGTGTATGTCTAGATTTGTCACATCAAGGTGCATGAGACATGATTCGACATCTTTGAGCCTGTTCTGCTGGTTGTAGTGTTCTGGAAAGTTAAGAAAACAGGTTATTCGACAGATTGGATTTATTTGCCATTTTCTAAACTAGAAAAATTGGGCCCGGAGTAAAAATAAGATCGTTTATCCAACCACGCCCTTCGTGAGTACATTAAAGGCTGACAGACTAATTCGTGATCTCAGATAGGTCCTTTATAGCTAACGAGGTCTTGGCAGGAAATCTTCTATGAGGAATTGCAAAAAGAACTTTTAAAAGCTTGATAACATCATTTGCTGAAAATTCACCCCTGGCCCCTTAAACTCAAGATTTTTCTCCAGCCTTTATCACCCCTTCTCATTATTTACATTTGCCCACTGCTACGATCTCAATGCTTTGGAGAATACCATCTTTTCATAAACATTTAGCAAACTTCTACTTGAAACTAACACGTGGGAAAATACAATACAATTTAATAGGTGGTTTGTAACCAATCTCTAGAGACACAGGTAACAATGGTGAAAGGAACAAATGCTGGTGGACGAACAAAAGAAGCTAATGAGATATCTATTGTTTACGTCCACCAACATGGCGGCGATGACGTAACGTGCAAACCACCTATGGGGACCCAGGGAAAGCCACCTAAAACATGCACAGGTTCACATTACCTATAAACTCCTTCATCACAATCGGACTCAAAGACGTTAGTCTGAAGAAAGAAAAAAGGAAAAAAATGGAATGTTCCAAGGTTATTCTTAAATGTAAATAAGAGCACTTTCCGATTGAATTGAGTGAAAAACCAAGACCAAACCTATGACAATGGGAAGTGGGAAGAAAGGTACTTATCAAAAGCAACTGAAAAAAAAATGACAAAAAAAAAGCTCAAGTAAATGTAAGTTAATGGCTTCCAGCGCCTGGAAACGTCAGTGACTGGGTCACAAATTTTTCACGAGTAGTTTTACACCTGATTGGTCAAATGGTGATCCAAGCTTTCGGGACCACTAACGGGGCGGAGTTAATCAAAGGAAACACTTCTTGTCAATTTTTCCTTCAATTTTTTTCCCTTCAATTAAACGTGTCTATTTATGCTTCGATGGAACAGAGTTGTGGGATTGACCCTTAAAACAAAGTAGTCCAGCTCGGATCATCCAGTCTCACCTTTATCAACTCGTTAAAAAATTGATTATTTCTGATTATACTTACTTGTCTGCTAGTATATGAGGTTCTAGGCTTTCCAGAAACACGATTTTCCCAACAGGATCTTCACAAAACTTGTCATAAATCTCTCTAAATAAGAGATCCCTTTGGGAACATAAAAAAAAAAATGGACAGCCACGTGGCTCAATTATTTGTTCCTGGAGTTCATCGATCAATTAGAAGATTAAAAGAAAGATTATTATTTTCGCTCAATTAGTACGCGCACTACGATTGGTCAATTAAGCGCGCCGTAATTCACTGTACGGACAACTAAATTCAAAATTTTGTTAGAATCGATATCTTTCTTTATCTGAACCCAGAAATGTAACAATGGATCTATACCCGCAAGGTCAGAAGTCTAAGCGGAAAAATCTCGTTCCATAACTTACGGTACGGACCTCGAACACTCGGCCTATAAGAGGGATTAATTTGTGATTATTCCGGGAATGATTCAGAGCGCATTGGCCACTAAATCTCTGGCCAAGTTTAGTTCCATTTTAAATCATGAGCTGAGAAATACACGCATTTTGATTGCTCTCACTTAATGTCTATTGAAGAACAGATGCATAGATGACGTCACGATCAACACGTTTGTTTTTTTTTTTTTTTCTTCTTCTTCTTTATTATAAGTCAAGTAGATTCAATGTTTCCGCGGGTCTGTTCTGTAATAGATATCACAGGACGTTCTAATGTGGCATAAATATAAGTAAAACACTCAGCTGCACCTCGTGTGCCGCTTACACAATTTGTCGTAGTACGTGTCGTAGTACAGGACGGACGCTCAGCCACATGAAATTCATTTGTTAAATATTTCAAGTTATGTTTTTCGCTGTTATTGTTTTTGTTTGTACTTTCTTTCGTTTTTGTTTTTGTTTTTGTTTTTTTTCTGGCCAACATTGTGTTTCACAAGTGGAAACGAAGTACAGATGTGCACTTTTACAGGGCTCGACGCTAACTTTTCAACTTACTAGCCCAAGTGGCTAGTGACAGTTCAGATTTTACAACAATTTCGGTTTGTTTACTAGCCAAACTGGCTAGTGAAAATGGACAACCACTAGCCAAAACTGAATTTCTACTAGTCCGTGGTTAGTTGGCTACCGTTAGTGTCCAGCCCTATTTACCTGGATTTAAAACCTGCCCGATAGTTACGTTAGAGGAACAATACAGATAACAAAGAATGAAGAGATTTCTTTATTTTCAAAACTCACATGTTATTGATAGCCAGGCTGTACTTGATGAAGATTGGAACCATTTCCTAAAAAAAAGTAAGAAAGCAACGATGTTCTATCTAATATTGCCATAAGATATTGCTTAAAATTAATCCTCAGGCGCTACTAAGAAGGCTTGACTTTAAATTTGGGGTTCGGATTAGTCTCAAATTGTCGTCAAGGCATCAAGACACATGTGTGAAGGCAAGTTTAAAACGTTACGTTAAAAACGACGTTCTACTGTACAACTAACGTCACCATCGAGCTAGAAACAGGTATGAGTTGATTGACATGCATAAGACAATACTAAATTAAAATAAATGACAACTTTAGGAATTTTCTTGAAACAAAGAAGAGTTTTAAGCGATTGGATTTGGCCAGTTTTTTAAGGTGCAGATCTAGTTCCCTTAAGAGCTTCCCGTATATGAAAAAAACGCACACCTTCTTGGACTGAGTAATTTTTTATCGACTCAAATGTTAGTTTCCATTGAAACGTCATTTCTAACTTTATTAAACCTTTTTTTGATTTGCACGATATGCCATCGAAACATTTTATGCAAAAACGATATTGTAACTCTCAGCATTTGGCATTATCAAGCTGAACCTATGATGTGCTTGAATACAAACAAACAAGAATCATTATAGCCTTACCAAAAGCTCACCTTAAAGTAATTCCTAAGCTCCTCTGTGTCTCTAGTCTTTGGACAATTCACGAACACTGTTATATCAACATAGGCTAATAATAGTTCCTCTATCTGGGATAAAAATGCAATAATACAATCCGTCAAATGTTCGTAAGAGAGACTTTTTTTCGATTATCGCAAGAAGGTTCAATTTCCTTCAGTTTAATTCATTAACTGGAGATTAATTGATAAATCAAAAGTTTCAAAGGAATTTTAACCTGTGCAGCAATTTCTACTGATCTTTGCTCTTTATTCCCAATTAAACCTAGAAGAAAAAAACAAACAATAATCAATACAAATTTATCAAGAAAGATGAGAGAAGATAAACCTCTCAGTTTATCACAAACAGACAGCTCTAAGGATTGGACGCCACGCGATGTCAATGAACATCGCTTTGATTTGCAGCGATCGATCTCTGCTTGATCCAAGTGACCACAGAATATGTGTTATTCATACAGCAATTGGTAGCCTCTGATCCGGATTGTAAAATAAATAAAGTTTACTAGCCTTTAATTTTCTTTGCTGTCTCGATTTATTTGGTGGGTTTTGGGAACATTTCATTCCGTCCTTCTCCATGCACCCTCTTCCAGATACAATATTCTCCTGACTATCGAAAGGGGTGATAAAATGATGGGGGGGGGGGGAAGGGAGGGGGGTAAACTTGCGATGAACTCGCATCCCATCCAGGGGTGATTAGTGACACACAGCTTCTTTAAGCTAAGGAAACCGGGATAAACTTCGCCTGGGTGGACCACGTGGTTTGAGTACAGACTTTAATAATAATAATAAAAATAATAATAATAATAATAATAATAATAATAATAATAATAACACTAGTAATAATAATAATAATAATAATAATAATAACGGTTTATCAACAGCATTTCCATGGGTAAAATGGCTCTACATCTGTTATACAAACATAAAATTGGGTATAATTCAGGATAATAATATATACATGTGTATCTCTACAAAATATCTATTGTAGCTTTTAAAATTTCATAAGTTTCTTTTTATAAGGTATTAAAGTCCGGGTAGGATTTCACTGCAGCCGGGAGGGAGCTAAAACGCTTAGCGGCGCAGTCTCGAAATGTGCCTGACTCCAGTGGTATTTTAAGGTTGATAGTTTCGCTAGAACGTAAGCATCCACCTTATCGCACTTTACCTTACCTTTGATCGTGGGAGCTGATTAAGGGGATTAAAGATTACGACTTTAAGTACGTATGACACATTTTGCGCTATCACTTGAATCAACCCGCGATGGACCGTTGCAAATTACAACAAACAAACACAGATGAATACCTATATTAAATAATTGATGTCATGCAACCAAAAACCCATTGGGTGCGGACTGTCTTTGATCATGTGAAGTGTTTACCCACCTATCACAGCCATAGCAGTGCCGTCATAAAAAGACAACGCCAGTTCTAAAGCGTCCAGGAAATTATTTTGCTTCACAAATACTTCAATTCTCTAAAATAAAAACAAAAAGACGAACAACCAAATCAAAATAAGTATTCTCACTGCGTTTATGGTGGCTTTACAATCGACAATTGCTCATCGAAAAGGAACCTTGAAGAATAATACAAGGAATAAATGTCTAAGCCAGTACCTATTCAACTTATTCTAATGTTTAAATCGCCAGGAAGGTATCTTTGAAACAACAAGAGTGAGTTCTGAACTTACATCACGCCAGCTCCTTAGTGTCAATACATGGACGGACTAAAGGTAGAAAATAAACAAATATATAATTAAACAGTGCTAAGATGGTATCTTGAAGAATTTTGTATCGATCAAAATTTTTCATCAATCATTCTTATTCAGAGTGTAAAGTAGTGTGAGTTTAAATGTTTCAACGTTCACTTGCAATCCTTTATCACACCATATCCTCGTTCTGTTTCGTTCTCATTTTTGCGTTCCCCTATCTTACGAAACCGATATTTTGGTGGTTCCATGGTAAATTTGTGCAAATGCCTGTGTACAACTTGCTTCTCTCGATGTGTTTAAGGCCCTGTTTACGAGCAAGGAGGGTAACCCTTGTGCTAGGGTTACCCTAGCAGGCGGGTCAAAGATAGCCCGGGTTTACAAGCAAAATTTGACCGGTAGGGTTACCCTACCACCCGCGACAACTTAGCTATGCTTGGTAACCACACGCATTGTTATCAATGTTCAAAGGGTCTGGAAACAAGTAAAAAGTTGTCCCGGGTAGGCGAGTTATCCCCAGCAGAGCGTTTACAAGGCAGCTAGGGTTACCCTAGCGCTAGGGTAACCCTAGCTGCCTTGTAAACACGTCGATGAAAAAAAGAAGAAATGTGGGAGCGTTAGGGTAACCCTCCTGCCAGGGTAACCCTAGCACTAGGGTTACCCTCCCTGCTTGTAAACAGGGCCTAAGAGCAAAAAATTTTTCACCCTACTATGTAACTAGCTGCAACCCTAAATCTTGATAATATACTTTGACATTTCATAATGTACCCTTCTCCTTTACATTCATTAGTTCAGAATATTGATCTACCTTGACACCCAAAAGTAATTGTTGTCCATTAAAAACCACTACTGTCTGATAACATGAATGTTCACTGGCGGCTACCTGAGAATGAAAACAAAATAGTTGATAAAATCAAGAAAAAGATCACACCATGAAACTGGACTCCTCATGTAGCGTTTACCCCAACCTTTTTTTAATCCATTTTGACTCATCATTTTAGCCTTGTCTCCTTCGCAGTTGTAGTGTGGTCACGTCATGCAACACGCTTTCTCCCCCACTAACCGAGACAGCGCAGTGCATGATTAGAGCGTGATGTGTGGTGAGAGCGTGATGCTTAATGAGAACGTGATGCGTGAAGAGAGCGTGATGTGTGAAGAGAACGTGATGCGTTATGAGAACGTGATGCGTGATGAGAACGTGACGCTTGATGAGAACGTGACGCATAACGTGACTAAGTAACAGAAGCTTAGGTGACTCCAAGAGAATATCGAAATAAGCAGTTATTTGTAAATCTCCTAATCGTTCTTACCACAACATTCAAGCAGAGAGCTTGGTTCATGTAACGTTACGCTGGTAGATACCGTATTTAACTGGGGGAAATGGCATTTGAAATAGGACCTACAAGGAAAATTTGTATCTTCTGGGTTTTGCAGTAATGCAAACTAAAGCTGTAATTGCAAGTATCATATTTGTCATTTGAAGTCATTATTCACTAACATGGAAATAGAAATCCACTACTCGCGTGTTTCAAACGCTTAAATCAAAAATATATATTGGGCCATCGATAAACCTTTACTCTTCTTCCTTTACTTTTTTTCTTTTTTTTCCCTTAAAGCACTGCAGCAGAGGATGTTCGAGAATTCTCAGTTGGCTGTTATACAGCAAGCAGGGAGAAGAGGAGCACTCCTAAACAATCCAGTGCTTTGTTTTCGCTCCATTTCGTTCTTTGATTGGTCAAAAAGAGAAATCCTCTCAATCGATCAAACCAAAACGAATGCCATTCGAATACCATTCGTTTTCTGCGCTTTTGGCAGTTTTGTCTGTTTTTACTTTGAGTTCTCATTGGCTTATAATGTTGTGAGCATTTTTTTTTTTATTAGTTATCGCTGTGATTACCAAGGTTTAGGTTTTTCGACAATGAATTGGAAACAGCTCTATTTACGAAAAACAGATTTCTCACCAAAGCTTTGCTGACGTTTCCTCCAGTAGAGAGTGACTTAAAATAACTACTGCTGTACACAAGCTGCACTGGGCTTAAGTCAAGAATCTGCAAGAATTTAAACCAGGACAAATGCAATCAGTTTGATTTGGTACACTCTGTCTTCGGTCTGGAGATCAAATCTGCAACCAATCGCGCTTTGTCAATCAGATTTTCCTTCGTTTGAAGCCGACTTCGTGCGTTTTCTCTGATTAATCATTGGCTTCGTCATATCTCTACTTTCTGCCTGGCCACATTCATTACTTTGGCATTGGTATTATAACAGCAACAAAATGAGCCCGTCAGTCTTGCAGTTTCGTGCAGTCGAGTTGTTTTAACCCCCTGCCACTCTCTGTCTCCACCAGAAAACCAGACTGGCGGGGGAATATTTGAGACTTTGAACCACAAACGATGATGCAATAACTTGGTCAACATAAACTCATTTTCCCGCACAGTCATCTTACCTCAAGTTCTTCCATACTTCGCACATCAATAACATGGACTCTCTCCAGCGCGTCTACAGTAGCGATTACTTGTGGGTTCAGCCACTAGGGGTAAATGAACAGCAGAATATTATCAGAAAACCCGTTACCTGACGAGGGAATTCCGCGTTAAATTGCGCGCGAAAACCGTTCGCGATTCGTGCGATATCGGTTTTCAGGCGCAATTTAACGCGGAATTCAAGTGTAAGGTAATGCATTTTCCTTGAATCGCATGATGGAAGAAAAATAAGAAAAAAAGAAAACAGCAACAATGTTGTTTGCTTTTATCCTGAGAGCGAAACAAGAGATGCGAAACAATAACACTTAGCCTTGTTTTGAACTGCCATTTCCACGCTAAATACCTCGCATCGTTAAACAATCAGAATGCGAGATTTTATTCAATGATGCGATTCTACCCTTTATTCACATGTAACGAGTGCCGATACGAGTTACTAAACCCCAACCTCGGTTTCAAAAGTACTGTTTACACATGTGCAATAGCCTGGACCGTTTCTTGTTGGAAACAAAGCTGTCACGTTAAGCAGCCAATAGGAGTTCTAGGCTACCTGAACTAAAAATATTTCAGGCTGATAGTTTCGAAAGAAACTGTTTGGGGCTGCGTCGGTGGGGGTAACGAAATAATTTGGATATATCAACAAAGTTGAAATGGTAAATTGGCCACCGTAACGATTACAAAAGCTGACGTTTCGAGCGTTAGCCCTTCGTCGGAGCGAAAAGAGGAATTGTGGGTTGTGTGCGCTTTTTTGGTGTCTTTCCCACCAATAACGTAGCTCCATTTTCTGCCTTTAAAAGCACACACAACCCACAATTCTTCTATTCGCTCCGACGAAGGGCTAACGCTCGAAACGTCAGCTTTTGTAATCGTTACGGTGGCCAATTTACCATTTCAACTTTGTTGATATATCCAAATTATAAAAATATTTCAGGTGGTAATAAGCAGTGCTATGGTTGGCTAATAGATAAACAATGAAATGCTGGAGAGCTCCATTTTCTGGTGCCTCCTGAAGGAGGACCTGCAAATCTTTGAGCCATCCACGAGTTTTAAAGGGTCGAATGGAATGAAACACAGTAGAGTTCAAACGTAGCAAGCGATTCTATGACTAGCCAACTAATGAAAGAGTTGCCGTATAAAAAGGAACTCAAAACTACATAAATACCGCTTTAAGAAATGAAGGAAAGGAACGTTTGGATCGGCTTCCCAGGTAGTATCAATATTCATATCGGTACGGACCACTAATTAGAATACTGGAATGGACCGCCGGAATGGACCCCGGAATGGACCGCACTCAACCTGGATTCGCTAAATTCCGATTAGATTTATAACTGGAAAAATGATAAACAATTTCTTTTCTTTTTTTTCCTGAAGAATTTCAAAGTTTGTCTTACTTTCATGAATAAGAAAAACGGGTTAGAGCCCTTTAATGAAGAATGCGTTTGCGTTTTACTTACATGAAGGGCAACAAGCTTGTACGGAGTCTCGCATCTTTGTAGGAACATGAAGTTGACTTGTTTTTCCCCCTGGGAATGGGCCTGTGAAGTAAACAGGAAGAATGAGGTCTAAATGAAAAAAGATAAATTCATTTGTCGTGAGAGTAAGACAAGAGGAAAAAATCTGAATGCAAATAAAAAATGCATGTTGGGAGCGAGGCACATTTTATTCTAAATTTCCAACGAGGATCAAAACTCGGTCTTTTAAGTTTTTGGTGCTCGATGCTCTACCACTAAGCTATAGAAAACTCTTTGGTGAGCGAGACTATGTTCTCCGAGTGTCTCGATCCTCGATTCTCGAGCCTCGATTCGCGATAGTTTCGAGTATCGAGGTTCGAGTATCGAGGTTCGAGTATCGAGTCGAGACTGTCGACTTACTTTTGAGCGATACTGTGCTAAGATCAGACGCGACAAGCGTCCTGCTTACTGTTAGGATCAGCGATGCGCAAGTCTGATGACAAATAGCCCATTTCCGAATTACCCTTGGCCTCTTTTTCAAAACGAGGCCTGGTGCTCAACCATTCTTGTGAAAATGAGTTTAACAACAACAAACATATGAAACATATGAATGAACTGCGGTTATGAGACGTAAATAAGAACGATCCTTCGCAGTAAAGCACTATTTAAGCAATAGTGGAAATCAGACCTGAAAAAAATTTCAGGCCTGTACGGGATTCGAACCACTGACCTCTGCGATACTAGTGCAGCGCTCTACCAATTGAGCTAACAAGCCAACTGGGAGCAGGCCATCAAATTAATTCGATATAAACCCGTAGATGATAAATCGAACAACAACAAACATATGAAACATATGAGTGAACTGCGGTTATGAGACGTAAATAAGAACGATCCTTCGCAGTAAAGCACTATTTAAGCAATAGTGGAAATCAGACCTGAAAAAAATTTCAGGCCTGTACGGGATTCGAACCACTGACCTCTGCGATACTAGTGCAGCGCTCTACCAATTGAGCTAACAAGCCAACTGGGAGCAGGCCATCAAATTAATTCGATATAAACCCGTAGATGATAAATCGAACAACAACAAACATATGAAACATATGAGTGAACTGCGGTTATGAGACGTAAATAAGAACTATCCTTCGCAGTAAAGCACTATTTAAGCAATAGTGGAAATCAGACCTGAAAAAAATTTCAGGCCTGTACGGGATTCGAACCACTGACCTCTGCGATACTAGTGCAGCGCTCTACCAATTGAGCTAACAAGCCAACTGGGAGCAGGCCATCAAATTAAATTAATTTGATAATTTGATTTTAACTTATTATCAAACAACAAACATATGAAATACATATATATGAACTGCGGTTATGAAACGTATATGTGCACGATCCTTCGCAGTAAAGCACTATTTAAGCAATAGTGAAAATCAGACCTGAAAAAAATTCAGGCCTGTACGGGATTCGAACCACTGACCTCTGCGATACTAGTGCAGCGCTCTACCAACTGAGCTAACAAGCCAACTGGGAGCAGGCCATCAAATTAATTCGACAAAAAACTTATTATCATATGAAAGGATGAGCACCAGGACTCGTTTTGAAAATGAGGCCAAGGCTAATTCGGAAATGGGCTAACAGCTACGCATTGCATTACCCAAAGACCGCACTCAACATTTTTCATCTTTCCCAATAGAAAGGTTCTTTCGAACATAACTTACAAGTGTTTTAATTCTAACCAAAAATTTTGAACAGTAGCCTTTAGCTTGCGACGATAAAGGCTGAAACATGCAAAGAAACGTTTACCTGATAAAAGAAAATTTCAGTTCCTCTCCCAAAAGCAAGAACCTACGGAAAATTGAACGCGTCAAAATAAATTATCTTACAAGATTATAGAATATCAAATATCTTATTGTCCTAAAATAACTCTGACACAAACTCAATAAAATAGCTTTTCATCGATAGAGAAATGAGCACATCGTAGTCCGTATTCTAAATCACAGTGCAAACGCCACATTTCAAGGGCCCTTTTCCACCCAAGCGGCTTTGCGCAGCTGTCCTTTAACTCTTTAGTGAACCTTAACCTAAGAGATATTTCCTTAAGGTATCGAGCGGGCCTTTATGGTAGCCAATCCAATCTAACGCGGCTTCCTACTATCGGTGGACAATTGGACAAACCAAAATACTGCGACGAAAACTTTAGAAGAAAAAAAAATGACAGCAGGAGAAACTGGAATATATGAGACAACGCCATTTCCTTATTTCGTTATTTTTGCTTTGTTTTAATTATTTTTCCCCTTTTTAATATCTTGACTTCTTGAGAGAAATTTAGCTACTAACCGGATCAATGATTTTTTTGGATTCTACTTGAATTATGGCAAACTGCCAGGCCATGAGCGGTAGAGAATCAACAGGGCCCTACATCAAGACATCAGAATTAGAAATAATTATAAGAAACTATTAATATTCACTGAGGCTTACCGCTAGAGTATTATGCACGCACTGAGGGCGATAAGAGTCAGAAATAACACGAACTTGTCAAAAATTACCATAAAATACTTCAATGAAAAAAGTTCAACTCAAAAGGTGGGTTTGTTTGGAGTTTGACAATCGGCGCGAGATTTGAAATCAATGCGAATGACTAGAATCACAAACATAATCCGCTCGGTTGAGAGAGACGAAAGACGAAGTCATTTCGGCCGGCGCAGAGGGGGGACGAGTATAATTTATGTACGACCCAGTGGTGGAGATCAGACCACGAGATCCGAGGGTCTGTGGTCCGAGTCCTCGTAGAAGACTCATTTTTTTTTTTTTTTCGGTCTCAGGCGCTCGACTATGCTAATAAAAACTTTCTTATAACTTTCAGTCAGGGTTACTTCCTACATATGTACCTTTAGAGTGTGAGTAAAGAGAACCTCGAGCTCTGGTTTCAGTGTTAATATAAGAACCTGTAAACGAAGGCAACAAAAGTAGGAGAATATAAGCTCTTCGATACGCAAGGGGAACACGGTATTAAATCTTCCTTAAGCTGGCTTATTGACCACTGAATGTGCACTCTGCATGTATTTTTAATTTCGATATTCCTTTTCAGCGACTTGCGTAAAGTTTAAAGTACAAAGCACTTTCTGGAGGCAGAAGTCAAAAAGAAGATATGCATCGAATGTAATGATATAGGTGAAAAAAATACGCACGTCTGATTTTCTGGAAACGAGTGCATTTTTCATGTAACACAAGTGCAAGGTTGTAACGCGAGTGCCAATTACAAATTGTGCGCGCGCTGTCAAAATTTCGTCTCTCTTGACTTCTGTGGTACTTTTTTCATGTAAATTATTGACAAGTAACATAATTTTTCGTGAAATTGGTGTACTAAGCACTCGTAAATTCTTCAAAGACTGCAAATTGCACTCGCCTTGTGGGCTCAAACAATTTTGTTGTCTTCAGAAAATTTACTCTTGCTGATTACCACCAAATTGCACTCGAAACCATGTTACTACCTATACCTATATTGGCCAATGCCAATAAACCATGTTACTACCTATACCTATATTGGCCAATGCCAATAAACCATGTTACTACCTATACCTATATTGGCCAATGCCAATAAACCATGTTACTACCTATACAAATTGCTACAGTACAACTTTTACTCATTGTACCTTGGTAAGAGTGGCCAATGCCAATAAAGACTGTTCATATAGAGGATGCTCTTTCATTCCCTTATGCAAATGGAGAGGCGCCATCGTGCACACTTCGCCGCGGCTTTAACAAAAAGAGTAGACAAATAAATGTAACTACTAGTCATCAAACATACCTTAATTTTAACGTTATTCATTATATAAGAATAAAAGAGGAAAGTCTTCGCCTATAACTGATTCGCACGGCGGCTAGAGCTATTCTCGGTTTCTATGCCACAAAGCGAGTAGGTGTACTGCTTCTCTGCAAAATGGGATGGTAGTCCATCAGAACCTTCCCCCGCCCTCTCCCCTTCTGGAATTTTGTCGGGTTAGCCCGGATGTTCGCCGGAACCCACAAAGACCCTTGGGTAGAGAAAGGCGCTGGGAGTAAGTGACTCGCCCGAGAACACATCACAACAGCATGCAGACGTTCGAATCCGGTAAGAGTGCTTAACATTATACCAATGGGTTTTTCCAAAGTTTTTAATCCCTACAAATATTTTTTTAAAAATCAAATTAACGATAACAGACGTAAAATGAATATTTGCATGTAAAATGTAGATCACCTTACTCGTAAAGTGCATATGCACCCTTTAGATTGAGAATTATTATACCATGATATTCGGATTACCTTCCCGAAAACAAACACGTTGATTCGTACGTTCTCATTCCGATGAGTCTCCTGTAAGAGTAAATTTCATGGAATCATTCCAAACAAGGTTAAAAATTATTTTGAGTACTTGTGGTTTTCACACTCTCTTATTGTTCCAGAAAAGTGGTACCACCTTCTCAACGAATGACACCCACGTTTCCCCTTCTTTGTAGACGTCTTAAGCAGGGTTTTGTTTGGTTCTTATGGGTTCCTTGTTATATTCTCTTCGGTTCTGATAAATACGATTCATTGTATAATTGGGTTTTGACCACAACTGGTAGTAATGTTGCAATCTGATTGGCTAATTTGTCGTTGTCGATAAGAGTACAGATAGTGTGTCACGCAGCGTGTCACGCACTGAAAGAATCGTGTTTTGACCACAACTGGTAGTAATGTTGCAATCTGATTGGCTAATTTGTCGTTGTCGACAAGAGTACAGATAGTGTGTCACGCAGCGTGTCACGCACTGAAAGAATCGTTTAATTTGACGTCGATAAAAAACAAATCTAAAGTGGTTTAGTGGTTCAGTGTGGTCTGTACTCTTATCGACAACGATATTCGTCTTCACAATAGTCAAAATCTGTTGCAGAGTCACTTGGCTCCGCCACGTGAGTCCAAAACATTTTGACCACCGCGATGACGGATATCGTTATCGCTGAAAGTACACACCACGCTAAACCACTTTCGATTTGTTACGTCCCACAAACATGCAGTTGTCATAAAGATTACATTGACTGTTACAATAACTTTTAAATCAAATTAGCCGGTGATATCTTTTCAGATTTAAAGTGAATAGGGTGATTAAAGATTCCGTCAGCTCACTTGACAATTGTTCTGTATCTTTTCCAAAAAATTTCCAAAGACGTTCTAAACGATCTTCTCGACAAGCTTAACTTGTAAGAACAGGGGAGTAGTATAGGTGGGACCCACACATTTTCCCTTTACGGCGCAAAGGGAGGGAGTGTTGTTAAACAAGACCTAAATTACTTAATGTTCAACCAGAGCAGCGAGCCAGCAATGACTCAGAGTAAAACCAAGCAAACTGCCAAAAGCGCGGGAAAACACAAGCCAACGAGGCGTGACTAGTTTTCGGAGTTCCATCTGATTGGCTAAGAGGATGGCACGAGTTTTCTCGACTAATCATAGTAAGGAGCCGACCTTTTAACTTTTGAGGGAGGGGGTGGGTGATTTCTGGTCCTCAAGAAATTTTTTTCTAGCAATCTGCTGTGCAGGATATATTTTTCCGATTTTTTGGTACATTTTTTCTGTTACATTTGGGCTGCATGCAATTTTTCTTCTTCCAACAAGCGCTTGCAGGAAATTTTTTTTCAAAATCGCCCAGCCCCCTCCCTCCCCCCTCAAAAGTTAAATGGTCGGCCACTAAGCGGTAGGGGCCATGCGACATGCGATTGAAAATTGCTCTAAAAAGTTGTTTTGGTCAACTCTCAAATTTAAACAGGGAAACAGCGCTAAGAGAAATCCTGTCACATTTCAACTCATCCATATGCGAAATTGCCCTCTATGATTCAGCAGTTCTTCTTCGCGGGAAAATTAGTCTTCAAAGGAAAATGGCTCTTTCCTCCAGTAACCAGAAGTGATTAAGAAAATAGTACTTAATGGTGCAACCTTTTAACCTGTACAATTGATTACTTAAAAGCGTTTGTGAAAAACTTTTTTCCTGGAACAAAATTCTTACTTGAAGCTCAGAACAAACACGGATCCACCACTGTCACTGCAAATTGCAATTGTTGGGTCATCTGTAAACTGTGAAAAACACAACGAATAACAACAGAAAATTGACAGTTGCCCACAGGAAAAGAATAGTGGGTGCTTCATAGATAGGGCATTCACATATGTCCAGTGTGTTTGGACGTGAGCAAGTAAGACTGAGTCGAGTACGTGGAGTCGAGGCTAGTGCGTAACTTTCCCGCAGAAAAAATGCAAAATCGAATAAAGCCTTCCTTCGTTTTAATTATTCTTCTCTCACTCTCCTACGTTATATGTTTATAGTTGTGCATAACCCCTTTCCTAAAAAAACAATTGGGGACTAAGCAGCAACAACATTTTGAATAAACAAATGCTTTCGAAATGCCTCACAATTTATTCATTTTCTTACCATAACATGCAGCACTGCGCTACCCATGGGATGGGCATCCGTGATTTGTCTCAACAATTTACCAGACTGCAAATCCCACATGGTTATCTAGAAATACAAATTGAACCAGTTACGTAAGTATTTCATAAAACCTATTAAATAAATTAACCATCGTAAAAATGGTGTACTAAATGTCATGCTTGATAATTTTCAACTGCATCATTTTTGATAACGTAATTTTTTTGTCAATATATTCCCATGTGTCATTAGTCGATCTGTTAATCTGCTAGAGAGTATAATCTTTTGCTTCCTATCAGTGCTGTGTAACATCTGTGTTTGCATGCTACCTGGCC
Organism: Stylophora pistillata; assembly: GCF_964205215.1. Lineage (NCBI taxonomy): Eukaryota > Metazoa > Cnidaria > Anthozoa > Scleractinia > Pocilloporidae > Stylophora > Stylophora pistillata. Next base: position 14,417,942 of record NC_142532.1, read on the forward strand.
TCTTGCATGTCCACATAGAAGTCTTGTACATTCCATGTTAATGCCCAGTGAAGTAACAGCCCCATACTCAGCACCTATGACATGATTGATTAAAAAATTCTAGGTCACATTTATCTTTTCACTACAATCAATGTTTCATAAACAGATTGTACAGGTGTGTAAAATCTCTGACACATATAAATACCTAATGTTAATTGTGGAAATACTCTTCAGAATTGGTAGGCAAAAATCACAGAGCAATGCCCTTAAAATCACGATTGTTGACAGCTATTAAACAATTTTTATTGCAGTTAATAATATACATGAAAAAATTTCTCAGTTCTGATTGGTTAAGATGAATGCAGTTTTCAGTTAATTCAGTGCAGAAGAGAGTTAATTCAGTGCAGAAGAGAGTTAATTCAGTGCAAAGAAAGAAACAAACCAGACATTCTGATTGGTCAGAATGATTGGTCAATGTCAATGTCAAGGTCAATGTCAAGGTCAATGTCAAGGTCAATGTCAAGGTCAATGTCACTTGCAGGGTTTGAATAAATTATTTTTACATGTGATGCACACACTTTTCTTCTGCGTAGTTATGAGAAGCTACCTCGAATTTTTTCATGCATATCATTAATAGATAATCACATTATTGATTTTCTCTTACCTAATGATGTATTCCCAAGAACCAGCTTCAGTGTTTGTTCAGGGTCTAAATAGAAAAAAAGTACAAACTAAAGGCTTGATCAATTGTCATACACTGTACCTATAAAAAACATGGCTACCCAGAATGAACCCTTTTGGTGATAATTTCTGCACTAGATTTTAAACTACTGTGACAGACATTCTTTGAATTGTTCTATGAAGACTACAGTATTATGCATGTATTATTGCACTCAATTTATACACAAATTATGTGCAATTACAATAGAGCTCACCTAGTTAATCTCCTGTATACAATGCACATTGTGGAGGCGCGGTGGCCTCATGGTTGGTGCGCTCGCCTTCGGATCGAGTGATCCAGGTTCGAGCCCCAGCCGGGGAAATTAAGTTGTGTTCTTAGGCAAGACACTTTACTCTCACAGTGCCTCTCTTCACCCTGGTGTTTAAATGGGTACCGGCAAATTTCATGCTGGGGGGGGTAACTCTGCGATGGACTAACATCCCATCCAGGGGGGAGTAGAAATACTCTTAGTCGCTTCATGCTACAGAAACCGGAGTTAAGCACCGGCCTGATGGGCCACTGGCTCGTAAACATACTTTACCATACAATGTGCATTAAGACACTCAACAGACTTATGGCTGCACTGTGTATGTTCCTCATCTCCTCCGACCTATACTTATAAGTGTTGATACAACTATGATTGTCTTTACCAAAGACCAGCACCACTCCATGAGATGTTCCAATACAAATTAGAGAGGACACAGCCTATAAGAAATGATCAATAGTAATTAAACAAATTAAAAAATCAATCTTTAATGCTTCATAGCCATTTAAGGCTACACAAACTTGTCCTGCATGGGACAGTGGTCTACTACAGGTAACTAACTACCAAGCATTATTCACCAAGTTTCAATGACATTTTATTGGTACTCATTGTACTTTTATATAAACCAAGGTACTGTGGGTCAGAGTTAGAGTACAGACTGAAGAATATGCTACCTTTCTATAACATCAAGAAATGGTTAGATATTCTAGTCTTCTCGAATAGGGACGAATAAATGGAGGTCCCTTCTCCTGCAGGGTTAGGGGTAGGAGACGTTAATTTCCCACGCACAAGATTAATGTGTGATGGATGTCCTCCCCTGGGGTGGGATGGGTGGGTTTGTTGGAGCTTAAACCTCATAGGGGACCTATGTCCTATTTTTTCTGCTCCAGGAGTTTGTACAAATCCTTAAATACTCAAATACTCAAATATAAGCTGTCCAGTCCACTTTTTAGTTTTCATTTTTACAATACAGAATTGATATTTAAGAATCAAGAATCAAGTCTTGAGACACTAGAAACCATTTGGGTTACATTAAAAATAAATTTACTCACCATGGCTGTAGGCAAACCGGCATCCACTCTGGCCTGTCAACAAAAAGGAAAAATTACTCCTTCATTTCTAAATATTGCTTAAGGTTCAACTGGGAAATTTCCTCTGTTCAAATTTAAGATTTTAACTTGGCAAAAATTACTTTGCTTTTCATGTTATTCACAGCCAACAAGCATCAACTACTGCTAACACTTTTTTATTGTAGTTACAAGATTGAACTAATTGAAAAGTGAAAGTTGAGTGAAAAAATTTCCTATCAATAAAAATTTTAATATCACTAACTTTTTATCAGAACAAGGACATTATTATCATGCTAATATTTAGTAAATACTGTAGTAATTGAATAATACAAAAATAATGTCAAATGTTTCACTTACTGATGCAGAAACCATCTGACTGGAAACACTTTTCAACACAACATGTCGCAAAACAGAGCCATGCTTAGTTTTCTTTATTTTTTTTCCAGAACTGTGAAAGCAGCAAAGGTAAAAGAAATAACATAAAAACTGAAACTACAATATGCAACAACAGGGTTCAAATATTTTGAAATGACTAAGTAGGAAAGCTAGAAAAGAAAATATTTAGATCAGGATCATAAAACAAAAAGTAAGTAAAGCAAGATCCACATGTCATAACCAGGAGAAAAATATTCTAATATTAAAGCTACTGTTGTTATGTGGTAGTTGTTATTGCTGTTGTTGTGGATATTGTTGTTGTTGATATTGTTGTTTGGATGAATCACAAGACCAATAAACTTAAATTTTACCCTGCATGTTCACCGAGAACTTACCTTAGATCCAAGTCAAGAGGAGAAGACAGTACTTGACTCTCAAGGAGGTTGGCAAGATCAGGGTCATCCTCTAATGAAATGATGTCTTCATCTTTCTGTGTGAAATAATGACAACCATGATATAAAGATTATCAATATCTTTTTGATAACAAGGAACTATTCAATTTGTGAAGCTACTTCACTGCAACTTTCTAGTTTTTTAACGTTAAGTTATTTAATTTCAGACCATTTTCTGATGATTGCAATAGTGACACAAGAATAGATTCAACTCCATAGTTTTCTGAAATTAGTGGCTCCCTAAAAATCAAACTTATTCGTTTTTCCTTCCCTTTCAATGCCAAAAGGAACAGCCCAACATCACTTCCAAGATCCCATGAGTAATTCTCCTCACCGTCTGCCATACAATTTTTATCATGTTAGTTTGGAGAATTTGGTATTGGATCAACTAATAAACCCTTGATTGATATTTTTCTTTATTCTCGTCACTTTTCTGCTTGATATTGCATTGATATTGTAAGAAGAAATTTTGTCTTGATCACTCATGAGAGTTAAATTCATTACCAGTTTAGATATCACTTTCAAATCTAGGATCACTAGATAGAAGGATCCAAGGAGGGGAATTGAAAACTTTTTGTTTTTTCAGCATGAAAGTACTATTACCTCATTCAGGATACTCTCTAAGGATGGCATGTTAACCACCTCTGGTACGTCAACTTCAATGTCCACCTACAACAATAGATTTCAATTTATGAACACGTAGTTCTTAATTTCCAATCAAAATATTCTTTTTTACAATTGTGTCTTTTGTTACCAGGCCTCTTCAAACAGGAGTGAGACTGTAGGTGAACTTGTTACATGATACAGATGTTGCTGCATTTCAATTGTAAATTACTTTGTTGTCATGCTAACTAGATACTGATCTTTATCACATCAAGATCACCTTCAGCTTCACTCCAAATCAAGGGCTTGGCAACCAAGTACACGTACAACAGTAAGATGGCTTATTTCCAATTGAAATTGACTAATGTATATTAACCTAAACAGTTATTCCCAAGTATTGCACTACTCGGGCAGTCAGAGGGCCACTAACTAAAATCAACCAATCAAAATGCTCTATTGGTGGTCAATATTCTCTCAGTATTGGACCGGACACTGTTCCGAACGATCCCAAATGATACCGCACTTGTGTCCCTTTGAACTTCAGTCGTATAATAAATCTCTTATTAACCAAGCTTTCTCGGGACCGTACTGGAAGAATATTGGCCCTCAGTCTTTTTTGTATGGCGCTCGGTCCGTACTGTCAAGACCTCGGGCCGATATTCTCCCAGTACTGCCCTCGCGCTTGGTTAATAAGATATATGTATTGCATGTGAGATTAAAATCAACAGGTCCAATGTCTAGTAACAGTTATGTTCCCTTAAGCATTGTCACTGCCTGTTTACATAGACCCAGAGCAAAGATGCTAAAATCACAAATAAAAATCTTTACAATTTTGGGAGTCACTCAAATCACTGGATGAATATTTCATATAAAAGAATCCTATCAGAGTTTCTAAGTTTTTATGAGTAGAAAAAAAAACCATCCATTAACTAAGAGCCTGTTTCGAAACTCAGTGACTTGTTTCGAGGTCCTTACATCTCTTAAATTGGAAGGTTAAGGCCAAGGGTAACACAACTCTGACAATATCATACGAACTCCATTATTTCTGGCATGGTTCTCAGCGCATACAAGATGTCTGTGTCTTCGATTGAAAGAAATGTAAGTCAGGCGCTCTCCAAAAAGTAGCTGACGTTAACAATCAAATCAACTTAACTGGCCTGTTTCTCTGTAATTTTGTTAATTACCCCTAGGCACCATTCAGGTCCTATTGTATTTAAAATAGAAAAATAAAGCCAAACTTACTGAATCGGAAACATGTCTCTGCCTAAAGGATCCAGTGCTTGTAGTGAAAGCTGCATCGAGTGATTCTAGTGATTCTAGGTGATCACTAGTGGATAATAAACCTTCCAACACACTCGTCTCCTCTTTCATTTCGTCCGCCATCTTGGCAAGTTTCTTCATCTAGTGCCAGGCTTACTCGTGTTATAGGGCATCAACAGAATCGATGGACCGAACGGGCTCGGCATTTCCTACATATCGCGCGTGAGCTGCCGTTCGCGCTCGCCTCACGCGTGAATCCGCTCGACTGATGTAGTTAAAACTACACCTGTTCAGCGGCTGAAATATTAGCTACTTATTAAAAACTGGATCATTGGATAATGCAACTCAAAACTTTTTAAGGGCTTAGCCATTATGGTATATGAGCCAATATACCATAATCTAATATCTGTACATTGTAACATCCGGTTTCTTCTTACAAAATAAAGTCGAGAAGATTTGTCTAATATCTTGGGGGCGTCTTTTTTAATAAAACAATTATTCCACTCGCGCTTGTTGGATATGAGATGATTATAGCGAACTCGGCGCTACGCGCTTCGTTGGCTATCTATCATCTCATATCCAACGCGCGTTCGTGGAATAATTGTTAATTATACAATAACTCCTCGTTCAAATGCTGGCATACCAGTTTTGGACAAGCCTACTTATCAAGAGAAGTTAATGAAGGGGGTACCAGAGAAACTGTGGTTCTGTGTCAGTGGCGGGTATTATAAGATGATTTGGTTTTATCAACTGAGAACGCCGAATTAAGTTTCGCCGAGCGAATGACGATGGGCTCTGACGAAGGGCTAACGCTCAAAACGTTAGAGAGACTAAAGTATATGGATAAGGGGCTTGGAAACCAGGCAGAGAAGCCCCTTCTTTTTTGCAGATTGTTTAAAAAGTGTAAAATAAAACAGTTATTTAACTCATTTTTCGCATGGTTCATAAATTATCGAACGTCGTGTCCGCGTTTTTTGCTTCAGCCTTCGGCTTCGGTAGATAACTCAGCATTGATAATTCAGCATGCTAAACATCATTCAGTTGATAAAAGTAACGTAAATTAATTACCTATCAAATCAAGAGAAAGCCAGTCACTCCCAAACTTAAGTCTATTATTCAGAAGTCAAATACCAAGGTTACATTTTACCAAGGTATATTTTTCTTGCTTCATTCAGAATCGTAGGTATTGCATAATTTACTGCTTGAATTTTGCAAGCTCATCATTCTATCATAAACCATCTTTATTACTTTTTCGTTTATTCTTACTCTTTGAAGTTTTTTACACTATCAAGAAATTATTTCAAGGTTTCTCATAATTTAGAGATTTCATGGCGAAACTGAGAGTCGCTTAAGATACCGATACGTGTTAGCTCTTAGCACAATACAGGTGTAATGTTCATTTACATGGGTGATTACTTATGCTCGTGACATCCACAATCGTTTCCTGTCATAGCTAAATGATCATAGTCGTTATTTTTAATAGCACAGTGCCGTCCTTGGGTTGTGGTACAATCCTGACTTCCGGTACAAGCTAGAAACACACACCCGCAATATTGACCAAAATTATCCGTAGTATGAAAATCATCGCAATCGAAAGTCCTCCCCTTGTATACCACGTTTTCAAAAACCTTTGGAAGTACTTCGTCTGCAATTATTAACACGAAAAACTATCTGAGTTATATAATAAAGAGATTAAACCGTGTTTACGTGAAACGTGAACGTTAAGAGTGACCACGTGACTTTTTTTCTCGCTAGGTTTGCCGGTTGCGCTTTGCCGTTTCCGCCTGAAAGTAACATGTTTCGCGTTTACCGTGTGCATAGGATTTTATGCACTTTTTCTCTCAAAGAGTAGAAGTTAATTGCCAGAAAAAGGGCGCCAAAACTATACCTTGTAAGTTGTACAAGGGCGCCTTCAAATCCACCAAACTAAAGCAGGCTATTTTACGTTAAACGTGAAACGGCAAGGTGAAATTAGCTGTTTCACGTTTACGCGGTGCTTAATCTTTCTAATGGATGTAAAACCACACCAACAACAATGAAAACAATAAATGACAGACAAAAACAAAAATATTTCATGTTTCGCGAGCATAGGGAAACAATTATCTGAGGGACCGGTCACTGGTTATTATACATCGCCTGGTGGGGGGGAGGGGCGGTACTTTGGTTGTGTAACGATGAAATTTACCTAACACCCCCATGAAGCTTTTGTGTTATCAGGTGACACACGACCCTTTCTGCTCCTGGCTGTAACCCAGCAAGCTTCGAATACGAACTTAGAATATGACCGCATAGCACGATACTAACTATAGGTTATCAAATGTCGGTGTTACTTCTGTTTTTAATGCTTTCTTATTTGTTTGTTTCATTTCATCGATCAAGGCAGCGAAATGCCTCACTGAAGCTACCAGTTCTTTTAGGCAGGTGACCGTTTAGAGCACAAGTAAGATGGCTAAAGCCTCAATTTCTCAGCATTACACGATTATGTTCTACTACAAATGAGACAAACCTATTACTTTTGATTTCATTTAGAAAAGGAACGAAAAGGTTACCTTTCAGCTTTCCTTCTTTATCATCTTTCTTGACATGTTTGGCATACGTCACCAAGAACACTGCAAACCACAAGAAAACTGTCCAGTTGCCCTTCAAAGCCATTTGGAATCCTAAACGTAAAATGCATCAGGAATGTGAACTTTAATAACGACTCCTTACACAATAACGGGCATTATTAGCATTCTTATCCTGGCTTTTGGCGGCAATGCTGTCGTTTTTAAGCATGTTGTTGAGGCCAGAAAAGCTAATATACCTAAATATAGGAGAATAAAAAATGAGCCCGTCATTCATGAAAGGTCTCCAAGGAGAAAAAGGAAATTATTCTTATGTTTTTCCGCTTTTCAGTGAGAAAGATCTTTCAATTAAAAACAGCAAAAAACAAAAAAACAAAAAACAAAAAACAGCTGCTCTCTGCATTCAGAAAAAACAGTTGCTATCCATTTCTGCAAGAGAAAATTCCCTCCCCCTCCTTCCCAAGACCAGTACATCAGACCCTTCTTTTTTGGAGTACCACGTTCTCGTTACCGACGTCCTGGTTTACACGAATTCCCTAATAGTCAACCCGCACTTATGTCACGAAATGCAGGCAGTGACAAAAATGGCTAAATCTCGTCAAAATCGCCAAACCGAATGAATGTTCATGGATTTGGCGATTTGGCGGGGTTTTTAGTCAAAATCTCCTTGGTTGAATAGACGATTCTTTTTCACTCATATTTCATGATAAATATGTCAAAATATAGATTAAATGTTCATGCAAGGCAGTGAATGCCTAATTAAATGCAACATTTCTTCGTCAGTACTAAGATTACATTTCTGTTGTTAAAACGAAACAACAACAGCTTGTTAGTTACAACAGCACATTTTTTTTTAGAACACCTAAGGCGAGATCTCCAAATTTCCAGAATGTAACTAAATTTGGAACTCTTACCTCTGGTAATATTTCCTCTGGAACTCTTTTGAAGGCAGAATGAATGTCCTTTTGCTGTAAAACAACTGATGTAAGATTTAAAGATAACACATTTGTGAAGTATTTCAAGCTGTGTTCACCTGTGACCTTGACCATAAACGCCTTGCAACAGAGCACATTACCAGTTTTTAAGTTTTTAAGTAGATACAGACAACCCTTCGATAAAAAGTTACTTCTGGAGAATCTTTCCATTGGACACTGAGATAGAGATGAGAAAACTGGGATTAGAAAAAAAGGGAAAGGCGGTGTTCTAATTGTTAGTGCGCTGACCCGAGTTGGTCATTGTGTCATGTATGCCTTCCCAGGGCTTCTTCCCACCCAGCAGTATAAATTTGTACCACAGGATTGTCAGGGAAAACCTGATGAAACGCGGAGCGTTGGGGGGAGGGGTACCCTTGCGACGGACTGGCATTCACTGTTACCGAAGCTTCTAAACGTCTCCACATACTCCGTGTATTCAGCAAAACAGGTGTTGAGTTTATAGACTTAGTTATGATACATATGTTCTTGATACGATCTGCACTTGAATATTGTTGTGTAGTATGGCACCACGACCTTCCCTCTTACCTCTTTGAAGTGGTAGAACGAATACAGAAACGCGCCTTCATTTATACAGAGAGGCTCTCCAATATCTAAAGTTACCCAGATTTGTAACATATTTATAAATTTTATTTTTGAAATGATATCCAGTTTTTAAAATTTAAGGTAACAATATTTTAATTCAAGTATATGCAAAAATGTTGATATTAAACGCATCATTACTGTTATTATTATTGTTATTATTATTATTATTATTATTATTATTATTCCATCCAGGAGAGTGATTCTTCTAGTCACTTCCGGTATGCTATGGAAACCGGAACAAGCTCACATGATATTTTATAACATAACCAAAGTAAAGCGCGCGCCCTGATTGGTCAATTTAGCGTCCCCCATTTGCCCATCGGTTTAGGCTGCTGACGTGAGCATATGCAAAGACTAGTTTTCCGCGCGCGCTTGTTTTTTTCTGGTCCCGTAAGATTTGTTAAATAAAAGGGAACACTTTAGCTACAATGTGTCAATGTCATGTTATAAAACAAATGATAAACACCACAGCGTACACTATTGAGTTATGGATGCACTTGGGAGGTTTGCTAAGCACTCAAGAAGCTAGAGTCGCTCGAGGCTATCGCCTCGAGCGACTCTTAGGCTTCTT
>NC_142532.1:14429878-14459878 GCF_964205215.1 Stylophora pistillata
CTAGTGTAACCACAGCTAATATCAGTTATTAGTAAGGGCAATTTCGCGTGGCATCATGTCTCCATCACGTTTCCAGACAAACCAGTGACCTAACCAGACATTTCACTGCAGACCATGCTTGTTTGTGTTGTAGAGCGTTTTCAAGGATTGATATTTCAAGTATTTTTTAGGTTTCCCTTTTGTTTTATAAGTCTTGCCTTTTCGCCCCTACGTGCTATTTTGATGAATCTATAGTTTTGATCATTTATTTTTAGTGTGTGCTTGAACTTGGCTCAGCACTTACCGTGCTAGACATTTTAATCTCTTGTTATGGTTGAGGATAACTAGTTTGCTAGGTGGTCATGTTTGAGTTGGTAAAACTGACCTTGAGTCTTACCCACACTGAACGTCCTGTTTTGGAAATTCCCACGGTTAGCTAACCCAAACATGTCTGTGATTTTTGTATTTAATACTGGAGCACTCCTTGCTGAAAGTAGTAGAAATAAGAAGTGGAACAAGAGAGAGAAAATTAGCTGTAGTAGAAGCAGCACTATAGGAGAATAAAGAACAAAATTACAGAGTCTCAGTACCTTTCGTTAATTCGCCAAGCGAGTGGTAAAACCCCCACAACATTTGTTTCTGTTTAATTTTGAGGGTTTTTCTTTGGTTGATTGTTGTTTTCTTCTAAATACAGCCGCTTCTTATAATCCTTCCGGCATTCGCTATTGCAAGGTTCTAAATTGTGCGTTTTGATTTGTTAAACGTCCCCAGTAGCTGAAACCGACGAGGGGTGGCCCTTTTTGCCGCAGGCTATAAAATTAGGGAGTACAGTACCTTTACTAATAACAGAAATACATCTACTAAACCGACATCGAAGACTATTTAGGTTTTGTAGATGCATTTCTGTAGATGTATTTTTTGTAGATGTAAACCATCTTAAGTAGAGAGCAACACGCTGACCTATAAGTATAACCGCTGAGTGTAACATTGATCCAAGTGGCCCTTTTAAACCAGATTCCTCATTAACTAAATTTTGTTTTAGTGGTTCATACATTAATGACTATGACATTCTTTTCAGAGCTAAAAAAAACTGGCTAGCGGTGAGTTGGTTTACGGAGAGAAGGTTCACTTGAAACGCAATAAGGAAACTGTACTCTGGGAATAGAAAATTAAATCTGGGATCTGCCGGAGTGAAGTTCTGCTGCGCCTTGATTCTAGTCTGAAGGGAAGAATATCGTACTTTCAAGGTCGTAAGTGACTCTTTATTTAACATTTGTTCACTTTACTTTGAATTTTTATACCCGTCAGGGTCGTTTGTATAAAACGAGAAAGATGAATGAGAGCAGACAGCATAACATACGGTATACCGAACTGATTTCTGTGGTCTTTTACATTTTGATGAGAATAGCAGCGCAAGAATGAACCAGCTATCTAACAATTGCACGACAGTTCAATGATTTTGATTCCAGGTCAACGAGGTGTTACTTTTAACTCTCTACTTCTCTCTTAGATCATTTTAAATCGTGCCAATCAAAAGCGAAGAAAACACCGCAAAGGCAACAAACTCTCCTCGGAATGTTGAACCAAAAGGAATTATAACATAGCGCGCGCGCTGGTCCTATCTAATTCCTATTACGTCAACATGAACAAAATCCTTATGTACGCACGGCCGCGCTCAATAAAATGACGTGTGCAGTTTCAAAATAGCTGCAAAATTTCCGTCGTGTGAGTTCCTCAAGTTAAAGTTTCGGAAAGCGATAATAGTAAATCGAAGGCCAACCAAACTTTTCTTTGGCTTTCGACCCTCCCGCAAGTAATCAAGCCAACAAGCACTATACGAAAGCGAAACACAACAGGCCCGTTTCCCGAATTTATCAGAACAGGAGCTGGAGCAAATTTTAGCTGAAAGACATTCAGCAAGAACTAAGAAGACTACAAATTGGATTGTGGCGACTTTTAAAGGTAAACGTCTCTGTTGATGACGTTTTTTTGGTTACATTTGTAATTACTACAGAAAACCATTTAATTACAAAATCAACAAAACAATCTAAGACGCCAACATTTTCGGGCAACTTTCATTTCAAAAACATTATAAAAACGTCATTCAGCGCCCAAATTGTTTTCGTATGTTATAAAAGAATTGTTTCATGCTTTTTGCTGTGCGTCTATCGAGTTATGGATGCACTTGGGAAGTTTGGAGAGCACTCAAGAAGCTAGAGTTGCTCTCGGCTGCGCCTCGAGCAACTCTTGCGCTTCTCTCGTGTTCTCCAAACTCCCCGCGTGCATCTATAACTCGATAGACGCACGCTAAGCATGAAAAAATTCTTAAAAATGACCGGGATTAGCCGCTAGAAACCATCGGGATTGAGGGATTGAGGGAATGAGGGAAAATTCCGGTCGGGATGGTGGGATTGAAGAACCCTGTTGGGGACCATCTACTATGGGGCTTTGGGTATAAGGGAAGGTACGTTTTTTATTAGCGGGGGTGGGCCGGGGCTTCGGAGGGGAGGGTTATTAGTAAATATTTTACAAATTGGGGAGGGTCAAATCCGTTTGATAAGCACCCGGGGGAGGGTCACAGTTTTTTTTTTTTGGCAAGGAAAAAACTACTCCATGTCGGTTAGTTGACTTTTAATTAGTTGTTACCAAACACGCGAAATGTATAGAAACCTAAAAGTTATATATACAAGCAAAGCTACTAGTCTAAATCAAACTACATCATTTTAAACAGCTGTCGAAATATTATGTCAAAAAACTATCTTGTCCCAACTAACGTAATTGTGTCTCTCGACCCGTGCCCACTTTCGTCCATATTTTGACGTCGGTAATGTTTCCGATGTGCTACCAACAGAGTCAGAGGAGTAGCGGGCATCCATTTTAGAATGGCGAGTCAGCAAACAGCCACAATAGCCACAAGTTGCTCCATCTGACCTCATGAAATCCTCGCATTCTCCACAAGCGCATTTCCTTCTTTCTATTCCTCAAACATCCTTGCCCATTTTCAAGTTTTCACCGTGCAACGCCACGCAATTAGGGACTTTTAGCAGTGACGGTTTTGTGGACGGCTACGGGAACCGGACATGAAGTTAAACACTTTTGCGCCCGCGCGAGTATCGCCTTCGTTGTCCACCCGCCGTAGCGGGCTTCTCCAGTGCGGCAAACAGAGTACTTTGACGTAGTACCGACTACGGTATATATCCATATACTCTGTAAACTACTGAGTGAAGGTAGCAAAATTACTAAATGGTACAAAGAAAACCTGCTACAAGTGAATGTTCAGAAATATCAATCCATGCTTATGGGTTCTGGAACTGAGGCCAAAAATAGTATAAACCTGCATATAGATGGAACTGACATTGAACAATCAAAATCTATCAAACTGTTGGGGGTAATCCTGGACTCTGAACTAAATTTTAGTGAGCATATTACCTTAGTCTGTAAAAAGGCAAGTCAACAGATAGGAGTTTTAAGTCGTCTAAGAAAACTAATACCCACTTACGCTAAACTACAACTTTATAAAGCCGCCATTTTACCTCACTTGACCTACTGCAGTATCATCTGGCATTTCTGCAGAGCCTCAGACAAACGTAAAGCTGAAAGACTACAGGAAAGGGCCTTGAGAGCAGTTTTCAACGATAAATCACTCTCTTATGACGGCCTGCTGAAGCTGGCTGAAATTCCATCACTGGTGAACAGAAGGCTCCAGGACATAGCAATCCTTATGTTTAAGGCAAAAAAGAACTTACTTCCTTGTCAAATACAGGAACTATTTATGTCAGAAGTAAACTGCGATAGAAGATATTCTCTAAGAAATGCAGATTTTAGAATCCCTCGCTTTAATACAGTAAAATATGGTAAACACTCTATAAGATACTATGGCCCTCTCCTCTGGTCGAATCTTACAAAAGAGTTACGCAGTGAAGACAGCCTACACGGATTTAAGAGCAAAATCAGGAGAACAGACATGACTGTCATGATTGATGATGGATGCAAAAAATGTGCGCTCTGTAATGGTTAATATTTAACTCTAGGACATTGATAAATAATTTTAACTGTTAATAGGTCAGGTAAAAAATTCTGTAAATAGGTTCCAGATTTCTTACTTTTAAAGCTTTTACCCTGTTTCCCCAATTACTGCTATGCGCTAGGTTTTCACGACACATAAATAAAGTTCACTACTACTACTACTACTACTACTACTACTACTACTACTACGGGAGTTTTTGGTGAGTGTTTTTTAAACATTTCAATCGTTTTTTGCCTTTGCATCGAGAAACGTAACTACTTCCAACCTTAAATCATATGTTTAGGCAAGTTTCCTTCCGAATTTCTATAACATTTGCGCGGCGTATTCGTTTTCCCACAGGTATTGATATGTCCCTCGAAAAGCGTCCCAAGTAAGTTTGGTTAGGTCGTTCTATTGTTATCGCTATTGTTTTCATTGAGCAAAAACTGAAAGCATAATTAATTACTGGGGTTATATGTAAATCTTGCTCTTTACTCGTAAAGTTTTATAGTTTATGATCATTTCATTCAACAAAGACGGATGGGAAGGGTTAACTTTTAAAAGCTTATAATCTCTTCTAACACTTGCGGATGATTTTCATTTCCAAGTAACAACAAAATGAAACCCAAATAAGTATTTAAGGATGCTGAGATGCGCTGCTAGACGTGAAAATGACTATATTTATTGAAGGATATCCTCCTTTTGTGTATTCGATTCTTTTACTGGCTACTGCCTGAAAGAATTTTTTTAAAATCTTCCCGTTAGAAATGAAACAGAAAAATATATAGCAGCAATGGCCACATGCAGTCTTTGACTGAATAAGTTATTGTAAATTTGGTGTAAAGCCTGATTGGATTTGAAACGTTTCTCTGTTTGTTTTTTCTAGTGAAATTTGAAGCATTATTTCAGTATGTTTCACGCCGTAGTCACGAACTGTTGTTATTGCTAAACTACTTTCATTTTCGCGGGCTCTAGCACGGACGGAGCCTGGTATTCCCAGTCCCCACGCGATCTAGGTGGCCGTAGCCGTCCACAAAACCTTCGGTGCTAAAAGTCTCTATTAACTGCTTTGTGCGCAGACGCGGTTATGGGAGCAAAACTTCCGGTCATTTATTTTCACTTCCGGTTATTTTTGTCTTGGAGGAGGAGGGGGGAGGGTCAGATCCTTTTGTTTAGGCATTTATGAAGGGTCATGCATTAACCCAATCTGGAAAGTGGGAGGGCCACGACCTTTTTGGCAAAAAATTTCTAAAATACCCCGACCCAACCCCCCCCCCAATAAAAAACGTACCTTCACCAAAATGATCTATTTTCTCAGTATATTCGCCGTCTTGCCTCTTGAATTGTAGTTTGTTGATAGAATGAGACAAAATTAGCTATCTCGGATTTTGTTTGCGTCCCTTTCTGCCTTGTGAATGAGGTAAGTTTCTGAGGAAACTGCGGTCCTGCGTCGGTAATGGTTGTTACTAGATGATTTGGTTTTATAAACTGAGTTGATAATGTAAATTGGCCACGTGACCGAAATAAGTTTTTAAAGCTGACGTTTATAATGGCAATTGAACCTCGTGTCTAGCAAGTTGGGCGGAAATCATATGCGTGATTTCAAAATCACAAGTATGATTTAAGACCAAAATTGCACGACACGAGGTTCAGTTACCACTTTATCACATCCCTTTTGAAATCGCCCAAATACAGGACTTGGTCAATTCAAATAATTTATTGATGCTGTAGTGAGCCGGTTTTTAAATAAAAAGCGGAACCGGAAATGCTTTTACATCTTATTTTGTATGCAAAACAGAAAGACTTTGACGTCATGTTCAAGAACTCAGTCAAGCGTAAAATGATGCGACTTAGAGCAAAAAATGGTGCGATTCGTGAATTAATCGCACCAATTAGAGCCAATCAGATTACAGGGAAAACCAGGGATTTCATAATGGATGTAATAAAGAGCGTTATCCCTTCGTCAGAGTGACAACAACCCACAATCCCTCTGTTCACTCTGACGAAGGGCTGACGTTTGAAACATCAGCTTTATAGACTCTCTATGTTGGCTGATTTACGTAAGGATTTGTTCAAATGTCACTCGTTTCTCCGCCCTTTCAAAGGTGGTTCTACCACTGAGGACCGCGGGCTTCGGTACTCTTTTTTTCCTGCAGTGGCTATCTTGGTTTTGTTCTGTGTTGAGCTTGAAATAAATTATTCTATTTGACGACTTGTCCTGCTTATTCAGCCGTTCTGGTATCGAGAACATTATCAAATTTACATATGATGCAAGATCCTCGCAGTAGACAGCGCTATTTATACGATGAATATATGAACTTCATATATTCATCGTATCTGATTTATCATCACGGGTTTATTAGGAATCAACTTAACGGCCTGCTCTCAGTT
Organism: Stylophora pistillata; assembly: GCF_964205215.1. Classification (NCBI taxonomy): domain Eukaryota; kingdom Metazoa; phylum Cnidaria; class Anthozoa; order Scleractinia; family Pocilloporidae; genus Stylophora; species Stylophora pistillata. The sequence goes on from NC_142532.1 coordinate 14,436,255, forward strand.
GCTTGTTAGCTCAATTGGTAGAGCGCTGTACTAGTATCGCAGAGGTCAATGGTTCGAATCCCGTACAGACCTGATTTTTTTTTCAGGTCTGATTTTCGCTATTGCATAAATAGCGCTGTCTACTGCGAGGATCGTGCATCATACGTATCTATAACCGCAGTTCAAAATATATGAACTTCATATATTCATCGTATTATCAAATTTGTTGATAAACCAAATTACGCTGCTGACCCACCCTAATGAATTACAGATCATATGCCAATATTTTATTGCTGTTTAATTTCTTTTTTCTGTTTGTTTTGTTTTGACTAATTGCCGTTTCGTTTTCTCATCTGTTCCAAGTTTCACTATAAATGACAGTTCAATAGTCAAGCTAGGGTAAACCTTGCCATTCAATTTTTTTAAATTTTTTGTTCCCCAGCAACCAATCGCATTGGCAATTCTGAAAATCATTAGAAATGTAAAACAGATTTCGTCAATTTTTTTTTTTTTTTTTTTGTGAAACAAATGAAAGCTTAACGAGGAAAAAAAAAACAGAAAAAATACAAAAAACATTGTAAAGATGATCTCGTTCATCATGATAGCTGGTTAGTCTCGCTTTGTAAATGTTTGCTGATCACAAGTCGTTGTTGTTGTTGGTTTTTCTTTTTAGCCCTACAAGCACTTTTCGCCCACCAGCTAATTCGAAAGTTAAACACTACAAGCTGTTCAAATGTGAACCCATTAAAAGTGTTCATCTACCAACACTTCTTAGTAAATACAAACCTTTCTCTCCCATGAGGAAGGGATATAGAGGGCGGAGATCATTCCTTTGTGGGATATTTTGTTGTCTATCGATACAGTTCGTAAATAACTGAGCCGGGTTTGTTCCGTGACTACCGAGAAAACATGAAGTTTGCCTTCACCCTCGCAGTTTTGGTCACTTTCCTCTTCGCCCATTCTATTCACGTCTATGGATATGTGAGTATGAGATCTGAATAAATCTCGTTTAAATGGCAAGTTTGTAAATCCCATGCATTTGATCATCATTGTTACAAAATGGCTACCATCATGATATAACGAATTCGTATGATTAAGAATCTCGGAGGTGTCAGCGAAAATGAGGTCTGATCTGAACATCAAAAACATCATGGCGAGATATTTGATAGTTTTTGTTTTATTTGTGGTTTCCCTTTTTTTTTCTTTTTCATCTAGGGAATACCTCAATGTTTGCCTGCATTAGCAAGCTATCTCCATGGTCAACAGGCATTGCTGCTAAGTGTTAAGAACGACCTCCATAGAACAAAGCAATTGTTAAAGCAAGCTATTAGTAAGTGTGCACTCCTCTGTCGCGAATTTTTCGTTTGTTGCACTTGAGATTGCTGCATATTTTACACGACGTGGAGAATTTGATTCTTTTTTCTTCTGATTGGAAAAGAAAGTACGTTCGCGTTTTTAACTAGCATTCGACGGGCCTGCCGTTTCGTACTGGTTTGAGACAAGGATGACGCATTCATAGATGTTTTGGTAGATTAAAAGAGACAGATTTGTTTTAAGAATTTGAAAGTTTTTAAACGCAAAGAACTAAAAAAAAATGACACATTCTTAAAATTCAAGCTCAAGTTCTTACCCAATTGCATAGTCAATGTCCAAAGCAAATCCAATGTTCACACCTCCCAGCTAGGACTTCAGTGTCACGATGTTGTGTTTCCACCTTACTGAGAAAACTTTCAAACCTCGAGAGCTGAAAAATAGTCGTTCGATAGACCGATGAAACACAAAAAAGGCAATATTAACACACACTCACTCATGCACACGCAAAATAACGAACAAAATGGTTCAGGATTGAAAAGATTATACCAAATTGCAGATGACAAACTTGAAAACGTACTTTCATACTGAGCTGTTTCAAGATTCACAAAAAGAAGTGTCCCCGGTAACTGACTCTTCGTTGGCCTTTTCACCTCATTTTTAACTCGAGGGTAAGCGATAGCGTAGAAACGAGTTATTGTGAGCACTTTGGGATGTGCGAATTGGGATGTGCAAATTGACTCTTCGTTATTAGTCATAATTAGTCGGCTCCGAACTCGAGATCTATCCTTCCGAAGAAGTCCGAAGTCCTGGCGCCATTGTGATTGCATCGATCGTTGCAATTTTTATCGCCTTTACACGGCTGTTTCGACATTTGCTAAATTGAAATGGACTTGGAATGTTTCAGATTAGTGTTAGATCAACTTAAAGACCAAAATTTGAAGGATCTTCGAGTCGTCCACGCGCTTAGCATAACGAGGAGCAGCGAGAATCACGAAGGGTTTGTGATTGAACAAACGCTTGAACAAACACCGAAAATTGAGCCGTTCACTACGCTTTGTTAGAAAGGGAACTGCCGCAACGAAACATGTTGATAAAAATAACGATATTGATGCTGAAATTTTTTTAGCAATTTAATTATGTTGAGTGTTGAAGACAAGTAGTGGCTGCTCATTTACTGTTGACAGCCGGTAAAAAAAAATAAGCCTTCACAGATTTTCGCTAAAAATTGAAATTTATTATTTTGAACCCTGGTGAGCAATACATTTTTTTTTTCAAGCCAGCTGCTTTTATCAAATTTTGTTTCCCTATTTTCCACGAGTTGGCCACAGGCGCCCTTTGATAAACACAAACAACAACGTTCTGTAGGAACAGCGCGAGAGAACTAGTTCTTCCAGATCGATTTACAGTTATTACTCGAGCAAACTGAATTGGTTTCTTTCTTGTAGACAAATGGCCCCCTGGTCACTACTGCATCCTTGCGAAGGGACCATGTCCAACGGGCTTCCTTCGCTCCGCAGGTCACATGCGAGCATTGAAGATGTACGCCTCTAGTGCCGTTTATATCAAACCAGCCACGTTTGGAGACAGCAGGATAAAATGTCATGGCCATCCATGCGGCCGGTATGGACAGTGGATTGGAGAGCTTCATATCACAGCATGCTGCAAGTGATGGGGATACAAGATCACCTACCCCAGCACCATAATCAACCCAATCAATAACCAAAATGGGTCTAGAAGTGATTGTAGCCGTCGTGAGACCTGCGACGCATTAGACCTAGATCGTTGGATTATTTTCATTTGTGTCTGTGACAATTAATAAAGGGAATGATGAGAGAAATTTTGTCTATAACGTTTTCTTTAACTCTGTCAGATCAAGATGGCAAGTAGGATTTCAACGCTAAAGATGGTGAGTTTATCCCTCTCTACAACTTCTTATCCTACTAAGTTTCGAAAAGTTTTACAAGGAGTTGTTCACAGTATGGACTTGTCACGTCAACTTCTCCGGTTACGTTCCCTTTCTATTGCCAAAAATTTTTTTCAATCTATCTCTCCTATTCAAAAGTCTACGAGATTTGAACCATTTTTTGTTCAGTTTTCACCATAGTTCTTCAGCCACTGTTCCTCCATTTGCAGTTCGTCTCCCATTGGCATGTTGTTTCTTTGCTCTGATCAAGAAATTTTATAATTGTTCTGTACTACTTTTGTTTCATTTTGACGAATGCATTTAAAAAAATGCTATTACAATGCTATTTGGCAATGGCGGAATCAATGGATGAAATATTGAACCAGAAAGCAGGATACGAAACCCTTTTGCGAAACTTCTAAGGCAAGTTTTTCAACGAATGTAAGATTAATTATCATGTGACCCATCCGGCCTCGCTAACGTGATCCTATATAGAAAACCACATTAAGAGGTGACTGTGTAGAAATGGGTTGACGACAGCTGGTCCTAAAAAACCGTGTGCTCTGCACTTGTGCGGCTTTGTTACAAACAAACAAACAAACAAAAAAATACAGAGAGGCATTGAAATAAGAAAAGAGAAAATAAGTCACCCTTTTCGGTGAATTATGAGTTTCTTCTTCTGACTCAACAAAAAAAAAAAAAAAAGAAAAGTTTTTTATTGTAGAATCTTTTTTTTGTGTGTTTATCCCATGTGCACCCGTCTGTCTCTTGATTTACCTTTGCATCTCATTTCAAACACTTGTAACAACGTTCTGCTGAAACATCGCAAGAGAACTACTTCCTCTGGCACGATTTGAGACTATTACTCGAGAAAACTCTGTTTCCAGCTTGTGGGAAAATGACCCGCAGGCCACTGTTGCATTCATGCCAAGGATCCATGCCGCCAGTGCCAACTACATCACTACAGTTACGTTTGGGGGTCAACAGCAAGATAAAGTGTCATGGTCCATGCGATCGGTATGGGCAGTGAATTGGAGAGCTGTACATTACAGTATGCGGCAAGTAATGGAAGGAGCAGACCACCTACTACAACACTATAACCAGCCCCAAGTAGTTTGAAAAGTGAGCACGCCTCCCGGTTAGCTCAATGAATAGAGCGCTGGACTGTTGTGCGGGAGGTCGAGGGTTCAAGCCCCGGCCGGACCAACACTCAAGGTCTTAAAATAATTGAGAAGAATATGTTACCTTTCGATAACACCAAGCAATGGTTAGATATTCTAGTCTTCTCGGATAGGGACGAATAAATGGAGGTCCCGTCTCCTACAGGGTTAGGGGTAGGAGACGTTAATTTCGCGCGCACGAGATTACTGTGTGATGAATGTCCTCCCCTGGGGTGGGATGGGTGAGATTTATCGGGTGTACTACTCGTATGGTTCGTATAGGTTCCGTTCTAAGCCTACCCTACTGCGGTAATGCAGTGAAAAAATGCTTAGGCCATTTTACCGCATTAGCTGATGGCCCACATTTTACTTTTGATTATTGATGTAATTTACTCTTTCTTATATATTCTTACTTTCATAATCTGTAGTAACCTCTTGAAATAGTGCGAATAAAGAGTTTCGTTTCGTTACAGTGAAGGACAAGAGCGGCTCCACCAATACTGAGGCCATCTGGAACGTCAAATTGCCGACTAGTCACACATTACTTACCTGCTTAAACAATGTGAGTAGCTCACACAATCAGGATGTGTTATTTCACTCTCCCGCGCCTCGCATAAAGCAGCAACCACGGTGAATGCTGGGAAATACGAAGGATAATAATCGATAATGTCTCGATTCCATGTCAGGTTCCTTTTGATGTTCAGTAGATCGCCATTAGCGCTCGTGAGAAAAGAATGCTTTGAGCATTTAGTTTGTTTTGCGAAGTGCTGTTTACTTTAAGGATTAAAAAATAATTGTCGAAACTAGATGTTACTGCTGCCGCATCCCACATATCTACGAGCATCCTGTTCCGCAAGAGAGAGATGATTGAAGAATATAGGTAATACGGTCGGTCTTGGAGTACGCAGCGCCTGTTTGGGCGTACCTTCCTGAGTACCTTAATGAGCTCGTCGAGCCAGTACAACAGAAAGCGCTTAGGATAATCTTCCCCCGTCTTGACTATGGATCTGGCCTTAGTGAGGCTCGGCTGCAACCCCTCGTGGTTCGCAGAGCTGAACTGTGTTCTAGGTTCATGGCCGGGGCGAGGAGGACTGAACCTAGAAGTCACATCCTTCCTCGCGCCACTGAGGTCCACCATCATGGTTATTCTTTGCGAACTGGAAATGCTCGAGTAGATCGGTTTAGGGGGACCACAGACAGACTTAATAATCTCGTTACTGTTCGCTATCAATAAGATGTATATTTAATTAATGTTGTACCTATGTAATACTGACCCATACTGTAATTCAGCCTAGCTGCGAGAGTATGGAATTAAACGATCATCATCATCATCATCATCATCATCATAGTAGTGACTAATTGAAACGACCAATAACTAAATGGTAACAAATAATTAGGCTCCGAATGATATTAACCATGATAATAATATTGGTAATAATAATGATAACAATAACAAAGTAATGATAACTTATAGGGGCTAGCGCAAGAACCTCATTTTCCTCTATCGGTTTATCCTTTACTGCTCCACTAATGATAAAACTAAGCTTCTTTTAATTGCAATTTTGCCTGTTATGATAAATTATTTTCTTATTTCATTGCAATTCCATTTTTGTGAGACTTTTGCTTCATACAACAAGGCATTCTGCATTGTAGAGTATTTCGCCATTCCATCGTTCCATCATTTTATCGAATAGGATCACCCTGTTCAAATCAGGGAGTCGTATTTCGAACCTTGCTCGCTTTGCAAATTTAGCGGTTCTTTGGAGCATGTGTCGCTAATTGTAATGGTAAAATAATCCCTTATCGATTATATAAAATTTTTCTTCAAGGTTTACAGGATGTGTAGATTAATCCTATTTACATAATTCTGCAAGAAAAAGTCTTTTTACAGTTACGTGTAGGAGACGCTACTGCGAAATTATTTAAATATGTTTATTATCTTTCGGTGGTGTCACGGTGGGAACTGAAAAAATTGTATCTTTGGATCTACCGTGCATAACTCGCTGATTCAAACGACAAAATGCTCTCTCTTCAATGACAAAAAATTTTTCTCTAGGTTTTCATGATGCGCACTTTTCACAGCACATATTTCTGCAACGTAAAGCTTTGTTTTTTCACGCCCCGCCCGAAAATGATTGTGAGGTGTTTATCGCCCTCTGTAGTCTTCCGAAATAAACCTCCGGGAAATAGTGTAACCACGTTCTAACATCGAGTAACTTTCGAAGCAATCCGAGGAAATCATCACCAAGCATTGAACGACCGAAGATGTTGCGAAATAAACAATAGCCAAGGCGAAGGGGGAGCAGGGTTGGCTTAGGGGTGCAGTGGTGAGAGCGCTCGCCTTCCACCAATATGTCCCGGGTTCGATTCCCGGACTCGGCGTCATAAGTGGATTGAGTTTGTTGGTTCTCTACTCTGCTCCGAGAGGTTTTTCTCCGGGTACTCCGGTTTTCCCCTCTCCTCAAAAACCAGCATCATTTGAATTTATTTAATTTAGAGTTTATTTGCATTTACACACGACCCCACAAGCTGCTCAGCTTTAAACATTATCGTGTCTAAATAAAGGTGTTATTATTATTATTATATATTATGAAGAACATCAGATAAAACTCGGGAGACTTTGAAGTGGGCTAAGAGGTCGTACATATTCCTTTGTTACACTCCTCACTCAGCAAGACGTTATGGCCTCACTTTTATTGGAGTCGAAAGCTCGGGTCACGCTGGCGCTTTTTTTGTTTATTTACGTGACAAAATCTATCAACAAGTAGTATTAAATAGTTGCGACCCCTAGCTTGAAAAACTTGCCAAATTTTTGCAATTCGCCAAATTTCGCCAATCTTCAAAGAACCTCTGAGACCTCCAAATTTTGGCAGAAACCCCAAACATTCATGTTTTCTTTAACCATTTAGCTGTCGTGATAGGGAGTATGTCTGAATAAAATGTCATCGGGAGAAAAATATATTAGTCCGCTTGTCTAGTTTGGCCACAGTTAGCACAAGCGTACTGTGTGTGATTTTGGGGTCTAAAGTTTATTAACGGCAAGAACTAACATATTAAGATCGAATTTTAAGCGTAAAAAAAAATGAAAAATCATAAAAAAAATAGAAAAAATTTGTAGTTTGCCAAACATTTCAAACTGTTTGAATTGGCCCAATGCGACCCGGCCCTTAAGTGAAAGAATGCTACCCTATTCAGAGTAGAATTGATCTAAACCCCAATAAGATGCATAAACCTCCTGTAAGACCTGTGAGGGACTCTCGCTTTACCTTTTCACCTCATTCTATGACTAAGACTAACTCTGCAGGCACAGCGCAAGAGGCCTACTTCTATTAAAACGTTTTACAACTTTTTGACTGATTAAAAACTGTTTTCTTGTCGTAGAGTAATGTTCCCTGGTTCACTATTGCACTGCGCATAAGTAAACTGGTCACTGAAAAAACAGCGACACCTGAAACCGTTAAACGATCTATTGGCACCAAAGTTAATCCGATATCGAAAACTAACGCTTGATGTTAAGATATCCTTATGGTATTTGGCAGTAAGCCATCCGTTCCGCCTAATTCAGAAAGTGATGCGCGAAGATGGAGCCCAAGACAAATAAAAGGTCCCAGGCTCTTGTGCTTGGCCTTTCTATCAATTTAGTTCTGACATTAGGCTCTATAGCTTTCACATGCTACTCTTTGCATCGATTCGACTCCCGCCTGACAGCAGTTGAACAAAATATATTGCTGACAAGTTCTCCATCTCAGCTTGCTGATCAAGTGACAGTTCAACCCACATTTGAACAATCGCCACCAAAAGGACCACAAATAAAAGAAGATGCCCGCGCCAAGAGAGCAGCTAATAGCCAGTCCATGTGCCGCAAATGCAGCAATGCCTGCTTGAAATCGACTGGCCATCGAAATGTTAGTTATTTGGCCTCTATGCCTTAAGGCGCTCAGGCCTGTTAAATGTTTTGAACTCTTGAAATTAGCGAATTCAAACCCGGACTTGAAAGAAGAATGATATTTACAGAAAAAAGAGATAAATCCGTCTAAGTTTCAAGAACCATTGTTTGTTTCCTCAAACAAGTCATGAGCACATGAGAAAGAGAAGTTTACCGGATTTAATCTGTTTGAGCAAGAACAGTGTACGTTGTCAATGTATTCAACTTTGGACTCTACTTTCGCTATCACGCTGATCATAACACCGACTGAATCCACTTCTTTAACTTATTTTTTTTATATTTAATCTTCACTAGTTTTGCAAAGTATTTTTCATTGATACACCAACTTAGGTACTTTCAAGTAAAGCTTGATTTTAATTTTAGAGATAACTGATTTCCGCAAACAGCGTTAGAATGATAAAAATTTTGTCACGTTCCTCATAAATAGATTTAAAGTCTAGAAACTAATGCACGCACACTTTGATCATCAACAGACTGTTTATCTTAAGTCCGGATTCACCCAAGAAATCTTGTTAATCATGTAGAAAGAGCGCAATCCTTGAGTAGAATACTGTTTAAAAAACATAGAAAGCAGCGTTTGAAGTTGTTGGTCCAAAATAAGTTTTAGCATGTCTCAAGAGCGAAACCTGATTTGCAGCTGGCATAGTTAGAAACATAGCGACAAAAATTAAACACAACTTCATTCGGCTTCATTTCGGAACTGATTTCTTCTCAACTTTTCCGCATTAATGTTGTTTATTTGGAAAGCGCAAAGGCTTATGTATTGATATCAAGGATCTCAGCGACCTTTGTCAGCGTTCCCTGGAATAATTGCGGATGTAAACAAACCTGGCTTTGAAATATGCACTATTGCAAATTCGTCAAATGATTTTCTTCCTTCTTGATTGGTTTGATTTAAATGCAAACTCATAGAGCTTACGACGCTGAAGTGTTCTTACAACAAGATGATAATTTCTGAAAAGAAAAAAAATTGTTTTTCTTTTTTCACTCTCCAGATTCGACTTCGAGCGGAAATATGGTTTGCGTACAGGGTGAGATCTACTTTCCTGTTCAGTTGGTTTTTTGTCATCGTACTCTCGTTCAATATTCCTAGTACAAAAGCGCAAAGAAACATATAGAAGATAAAATCGTATCTATAAACCGAGCTGAAAGGCACGTAAGTATCACTTCTCACTCTTTCATATTTTTATTGAACCAGCTCCAGTCAGACCTCAAGGCTCCCAAGGTCACCAAGGTCCACCAGGCCTTCCCGGTCCACCAGGCCGTCCCGGTCCTCGAGGACCGAGCGGCAAAAGAGGAAGGAAGGGGTCAAGGGGCGTACCAGGTCCCCAAGGAAAGCGGGGCGTGAGAGGATTACCGGGACCCCCTGGAAAATCGCCATCAGATGGAGACAAATTGGGTAATCTGATGATATTTGTATTTAATCCTATTGATGTTTTTTCTATTGTTCTTCATTTCATAACGGAAGTTAAAATTAACCATCTTTGAATGAAGATCTCAGTGGAAGAGGGCGGGGGAGGATTTAAAGCTAATCCACCATCGAAGGTAAGTTACCCCCCACTTCCTGCAATGAGCATCTCGTCTGGTAATATTTTATATCAAGAAGAGGAGAAGGCTACGGGGCTGAAACAAACAACACAACACATGGTCGAGTTCAAATCATCATCATCATCATCATCATCATCATCATCATCGTTATTACTATCACCACAATCGTCATCGGTATCATCGTCATTGCTACAATTATTAAAGCAGTTTTCGAATGTGTGTCATCTCAGACCAAAATCATAATTGACAAAATGGCCTATCAAGCAAAAAGAAAATTTATAAAGAGCCAATGAGAAATCAAAGAGGAAACGGCCTTCACCCAAAATCAGAAAAAAATGCAATCCCGCTCTAGTAACTCTTACTATTACAAAGGGAACACACCAGTGACAAGCCGCAATTGGTTTTAGTCTTGCATTCTACTAATTGACAAAGTGGTACGAATTTTCTGGACCAGTCACAAAGATTTGAAAATTCCTGTATAAGACTGACAATGATCTAGCAATCTAGGATTGCTAAAAAAAAGTCCAATGTACTTATTTTGCAGAAATTCCACGTCTTATTTCGAAACCATCCTCTTCTGTGACCCGTAGAGAGAAACAGAGCGTCACGCTTCCTTGTAAAGCTGTTGGCTTTCCACAGCCGCTTATTAAGTGGTACAAAGATAATGAGCCCATAGACGAAAGAAGAAAGCATTTTACTGAATGGAATTTGGAATTTCAGGAGATAAAGTTCGAAGACCGAGGAATTTATACCTGCAAGGTGGAGAATCTTTTGGGGAGTGCAAATTTATCGGTCAATGTAACTGTAAATGGTTAGTATAGTTAACCCCATCAGACTCCCACGTAGTAGACAGTAAATACCTCATCCCCTCTTCCCTCCCCTCCCCCATCGTGCTTCGGTTATTCGAGGTTGTTTTTTTTCCTTTTTTTTTTTTCGGTTTGCAGTACCACCAAAATTCATCACGCAACCAAAGAGTTTTGTGACGGGTGTCAAGAATTGGGACACTATTCTTACATGTGACATATTCGGCTACCCCGCCCCAGTTATCACGTGGACAAGACCTCCGAAGCAACTTTTCCCGAACAGGCACATCATAGATGGCAAGCAACTTACGATTAAGAACACAACGGAGAGCGAAGGTTTTGTTTGCCGTGGGGTCAACTCATTGGGAAATGTGATGGCTCTGATATGGGTCCTCGTTAAAGATGTGGGTAAGACGAATACAGTAGAACCTCGATTTAACGAACTGCCAAGGGACTGGGGAATTTGTTTCGTTACATCGAGGGTTCATTGTATTGAGGTTTTGTGGCATACATTTCACTGTAACTTTAGCCTGGCTGAAACTGAAGTATTGTTCGTTAAATCGAGGAACTCGTTATATCGGAGGTTCGTTAAATCGAGCTTCCACTATCAGTCAAAGGCGCTCACCGGAAACCTTTGGAGTACCACGTTTTGTTAATTGTTCTTTGTCTTAGTCCAAAGGGGGATCATTAAATACTACAGAACCTTAGGGAAGGGGAGATCAGTTAAGTTTTTTTGGTGACAACCAAAATCCTCAGACCACTAAGGCGATAAATGGCAACCAATACAGTAACTTCTTACGTAGGATTAGTATGATAAGAAACTACAACAGCCCGGCGTTGCGTGACTCATGGCTTAGAAGGAGCACCTTCAAAGGATTGAGGATTCTAAAAATCGACAATGATTGCAAATGAGTTTGCAAAAAGCATTGAACATGCAGGGTTTGTTTTCTTTTTTCTGATGTAGAGAGATAAATCCCTTTTGTTAAAATCGCGTGGTAGTCTTCCAGTTGAGGATGGTCGTGGAAGGCACTTTTGTCGGAAGTTTAGTCAAAGTTTTGAGATCCCGAGCAGTAAATATTACAAAACTCAAATAACGAATTGTTTATTAGTTGAATTTTATGAGTCTAATTTGTCCAAGCCGATTTTTTCAGTTGTACCCTTTCAACGGAAAGATTTCATTTAAGAACCTATTTGTTTCTTTTCTCTCAAGGCCACAGAATTTGTCCTACTCTGGAAAGTCCAGACCATGGTGCCATTAACGGACAACAATTTTGGGAAGGAAAAACTGTTTCATACATTTGCGCCCCTGGCTATCAGTTGAGTGGATCATCTGTGCGGCGATGTTTAAAAGATGGAACTTGGACAGAAAAAAAACCAAAATGCCTTCCCCAGAAAATCGGTAAATTATAAAATAAATATGGTGGGCGGAAGGGATGGGGGTTCTCCTCTGAATTCTGAGAAGGGTCATACCACTGGCTTCTTCATATCCCAACACTTTTTCGGATAAACCATGCCATTGTTTCACATCCGCTTTATGAAAATATTTGTTGACGCATAAGTGGACGATTGTGGATTGTGGATTGGCAATATGCTCCAAAAACCTGAGCTCGAGCAATTTGTTTTGGTTACTCCTCTTTCTTTAATATTCAGTTAAATTGAAAAATAACAACACCCACACACACACACATACACACACACACACATACACACACACACACACACACACACACAGAAATTTTGTATGCTCTTATAGTTCTCTTGAAATCCACACCTGATTCAAGGCCGTAATGATCAAAATACTTGTTCGGTATTTTGGTTTCAGTGAGTTCCTTGGATCTTTTCTCTGCTGATTGTAATTATTGTCAATATGAGACTTAAACTTATCCAATAAATACTGAAAGCGGTGACGTAAAGCTATGTTTGTTCCACCAGTTTCCTGGCCAACAGCTGTGGCTAAGGTAAAGAAAAAAAAAACTGACCGTAAAACTGGTAATCAGTCTGGGAAAAGTGCCCTTATTTGAGCTTTGAATCCTAGGATGCAGCTGATGATCTTCATGGTGACAATATGAAATTTCCAATACAAACGGAAACAAAGTTCAATCATTGTACTATTACAATTGGCAATGATATCAGTTTTAATCGACTCGTGCATTGAAAATCATGTAAAGCACTTATCCTCGCAGGTGTGATTCAATTTTAACAATTGCAAAAAAGAAACTTGCAAAATTCGGCTTCAACGGAACTTTGAAGCCACACGTTAGGAACGAGGCATATTTACAGAGTCACTCTTCTTTCTCGGGGAGGAATCTGATACAACTTATGATGAAGTAAATTCTATTTGACCTGCGGATTGAACATCGAATAAAGCAATGATCATGGGAAAAGAAGAACTCTCAGCGTGTGGTTTTGCCATTCAGTTGCGGAAGGAGATCACCCTCAGCTCACCTGCAAGAATCATTGCTTCACTTGTAATTGATCACATTAACATAATAAAAGATAACTGAAGTATTATCCTATTTTATTACACGACTCGGGCAGTCAGAGGGCCAATAACTAAAATCCACCAATCAAAATGCTCTATTGGCGGTCAATATTCTCTCAGTATTGGACCGGGCACTGTCCCGAATGGTCCCGAATGATACCGCACTTGTGTCCCTTTGAACATCAGTCGTATAAGAAATCTCTTATTAACCAAGCTTGCACGGGACCGTACTGGAAGAATATCGGCGCTCGGTCTTTTTTTGTACGGACCGAGCGCAGCGAGGTCCGTACTGTCAAAACCTCGGGCCGATATTCTCCCAGTACGGCCCTCGCGCTTGGTTAATAAGATATATATACAAATAGAGGCTATAACAAACCTAAACAACTTAACCTTAGAAAATTTCTTTTCTCAGACCAGTGGCCCGCAGGTCATTACTGCATCCTTGGCAGTGGATCATGTCCAGCAGGTTTTTCTCGGTCATCTGGCCACATGCGGGCACTGAAGTTATTTGGCGCTAGTTCCACCTACATCACCCAAGTCCGGTTTGGAGATAGCAGGATACAGTGCCATGGAGGTTGTGGACAATATGGGCAGTGGATTGGAGAGATTTACATCACAGCATGCTGCAAATAAATTTCTGCAATGCCTGTGATAAGGAATAAATAGTATAGTACTAAAAGACTTTTTACAACGTCCTAAAACAAAAAATTAGTTAATAGCTAGATTTTGACACTAAAGATTACGAATTCTCGTAGACAAGTCCTTTGTCACACTCCTCGTATTTTTTTAGCATCATTCCTTCAGTTGTCCTCCTTAGGAGCTTTTTAAAATAATTGACCTCTTTTCCAGGATTTCTCTCTGAACTATTTCTATCATATTGATTCTCATGTGAATTAGTTAAATGAAATATTAATGAAAGCTGTAGTCAATTATATTTGTATGATTGGCACAAAGCATAAAACATTGACTCGAGATTTTTACTAACATGCTCAGGTTATGAACTACTTTAATTATGTTATACATCTAAATTTCAATCATGATGTAGGCCAATAAATCAAAAGCTATATTATTGAAATCATGATTATCATTACACAGTATATTCCCCAAGACGTTTACGCTCTCCGTTCTGCACCAAGAAAAAGTCCTGCCACGGACTTGTCGAATGATATAAAAAACTTACAAAATTACCCGAATTGGCCAATCAGAGTGCTTCGTTTCTTTCAGTTTACCGCCGGGTAAAGTTTACCCTAGTGGGGTAAACTTACCATTAGCAATTCGCTCGTTAGAGCCCTTCTATGGGCTGTATCGACGCAAAATAATTACATTCTTTCAAACCTTTTGGAGCGAAAGACAAAAGAGCATGAACACTGTGAAGGTGCGATGAAAGGTTTACAAGCCGAAGCTGTGGATAAGTGTCAAACTCATTTAAAACCTAGTATTATTACGTTATTAAAACTAACATCAATGTTTTAAAGACTAACCTTTATGTGTGCTACAGGATTCTTGCATTACGTTACCACGGTTATTGTTAGGAAACTAGATATCATTACCTAAGTACAGTAGCTCAAATCATTCAGCAATTCTAAATCCCTGGCTGGGCAAAGAATTTCAGCTGTGGAGGACCTTCGATTCTGATGCCCATCAACAATATTCCGAAATCAATCCGTAAATTGTGATAACGTTATTTTCCCCTGAGACCGCCTTAAAATATTTGAACTCAATGAATAAGATAGTCGCGGAGTGGCCACTTTAGTTTAATGTCTGCAACAACAGGCCTTATTTTCTAAATTATTTTGTAACTGGTTCGTTTAAATACAGATTAGGTTTGGCCCATGAAAAGTTCAGCATCTCAAAATTAGGCCTTAGATCTTAGCAATTGGGTATTTTGATACAACTGTAAATTATAGAGCAAATCTTCTCAAAACCAATCTTACATAGGTTGTTCAAGTTCACCAATGATGCCTTCCATGCTCAATATCGCTTCAGGATCGTGTTTCAGACATCTGCGGATTAGAGCTCGCAGAGCTCTGTTTGTCACCATGGCAACTTGCTCGTCACGCTTTTCAGGTTCCGGTAGTTCTCGAATGCACATTTCACAAAGGAGAACGCCAAAACTGTGCACATCAACCTATATATGTCCAAAAAAAGAAATGACAGTCGAGAAAAAAAAGACACAACCCCACAGCACGTTGAATTTTATCATTGACTGTGATATGGTTCAAGATTTATGTGCTCTAACTGATTTGAGATTCTCGTGCTTTTTTTTTCCTTTAGATGATTTCTTCGCAAAGGCATCTTCCCTCATCGCTGATACAAGCAGTGTGCGTATTGTTGCTTGGTGGATAAGCATTCGAAAGGGAAGTAGGTTCGTTCTTTCAGGTGATTGAAATAAAGTTTTTCCTAAGGAACTTGTTTATGGCCTCCTAGTTTACAAGTTACCTTAAAGGCCAATGATACATAAAAGCAACCGACAGGTTTTTTTAGCCAGGAATTGCACGATATTTTGTCCTCACCCTCTGCAAATTGATGTAACATCTTATCGTGAACATACCTTACTATAAACTCAAATCTAAAATTGAGAAATTAAATTAATGTAAAAATGTCAGGCATACCTTTGCAGTTTGATTTTTAGTATGTGGTTTAGGAGCACTGTATATCACAGCACCGGGACCAACTGACATGGTATGCTGCATGACATTTGCTGTGCCATACTCCGACACTTTGCCTCACCATTGGTCAGCTTCTCGCCAAAGCAACACACTGGCACTGCTGATATCGCGGTGAATGATGGGATATGGTTTCTTTAGATGTAAGTAGTTTAATGCTCGAGCCACATCCAGTGAAATGACAGACACTTCAGTTGAAGGGAGAGAGAGCGCTGCTCTCATACTGCTCGTAAACTCGATTCCATTAGCTCTGTTACAAACAAGGGACTCCCTTCCTCGTTCGTTGCTCCAATGAACTACAGCAAACAAGGATGGCGGCATTTAGCGGCAATGTTCATTTCTCGCTCAAACAGTCTACGGTTGAAATCAGAAAGGATCAACTCGTACATCTATCTGACGGCGACGGCACAGCCGCAATATTTGCCTTCGACAACACTTCCCCAGCCTCCCTTTTCGAGGCATTTATCCGTCAGCTGAATCTGATCACGTGAAATGACCCAATCAGGTGACTATTGGCGTAAACGTTCGCTTAATAACACTCGCCGAGCTGTTGATAGAGATGTCTCTAGTTCGTGTATTTCCTGCTCTTTGGCCCTCAGCAGTCTTTCTAATGAAGCGACTTCCTCATTTTTTTCCTTTAGTTGCCCTTCGACACTTGTCAGTTGTCCATCTCTTTCTTTTAGTTGCTCTTCGACATTGGTCAACTGCTGTGTCTTCTCTCTCAGTTGCTCATCTCTTTCTTGTAGCTGCTCTAAGACATTTGTCTCTAGTTCGTGTATTTCCTGTTCTTTGGCCCTCTGCAGTCTTTCCAATGAGGTGACTTCCTCATTTCTTTCCTTTAGTTGCCCTTCAACACTTGTCAGTTGCTGTGTTTTCTCTCTCAGTTGTCCATCTCTTTCTTTTAGTTGCTCTTCGACATTGGCCAACTGCTGTGTCTTCTCTTTCAGTTGCTCATCTCTTTCTTGTCGTTGCTGTTGGACATTTTCCAGTGCTGTATCTTCTCCCTCTGTTTTCGAATTCTTACTCGTTGGTGCTCTTCGAAATTTGTCAACAGCTGTGTCTTTCTCTCACTTTTCCATCTCTTTCTCATAGTTGCTCTTGGAATTTTGTCAACTGCTGTGTCTTTTCCCTCAAATTGGAAAGCAGAAAGGAACTATGATGGATACTAAAACATTTTAGTAAATGTAACGAACAACTGCAAACTAATTAAACAGGTGCTGTAGCATCCGCCTTTTATCCTTTAGTTTCACCACTAAAATCAATAGAATTGTAGAATCTTTTCGGCGTAATATAATTTGTACAGTATTAAGACTAATGAGCTCTAAAGTCTTGTTAATGTTTGCAAAAAATTCCATCGTCCTATAGGCCGTACAATAATTTCTTAGGGACGTTTTTTTCTTGAGTCTTAGGCACGAAAATTTATTCTAGCTGGTTGGCAAGTAGCCTCATGCTGGGACTGCACGGTGTAGAGGCGCGTCCTTCTGGGTGGTGGATTGGAGGGTACTCTGTAACGGAGTCGTGGACCATCGCAGTCTAAGGGAAGGAAAACCCTGACAGAAAGCCCTGGTCCTCAAAGCATTGGGGTTGGGCATGAGGTTAACTACCTACTCCTGGAAAAAGTCATCAGTTACAGAAACTACGGACGTCAATATGAATCAAGACCAGGGGGAGCGGGGATCGCCGACACCGGCACCGGCACCATGCCGACCATGGGTCAAAGCCTTCAGGAAGCTCGCCGTCCGTCGAAACCCTTAGCAAGCCCCAGAACAACCCTCACCATTGGACATTGGAACGTGAGGACTATGTACAGAGGAGGGGCTCCAGCACAGATCGCGAGAGAGATGGAGGGGTACCAGCTGTACATCCTTGGAATTAGCGAGTGCAGATGGACAGGAGCAGGCAGGATAAAGATGGCTTCGGGACAGACACTGATTTACAGCGGAGATGACGAACTGCACGAGGGTGGTGTTGCCATCATGATTAGCCAGGAAGCAGTGAAGTCACCCATGGAATGGACCCCCATCAACAAGAGGATTATAACAGCCAGATTCTATTCAAGTTGCAGGAGATTGACTATTGTTCAAGTGTACGCCGTACACAATGAAAGAGAAGACGAGGAGAAGGAACAGTTCTACCAAGAACTACAGGAAGTAATTGACGGTTGCAAGAAGAATGACATCATCATCGTCATGGAGGACCTCAACGCAAAGGTTGGAAATGATAACCAATGGTAATGAGAGGACTATGGGCGTACATGGACTTAGAACACAGAACGACAATGGAGAGAGATTGTGCGAGTTTTGTCAGCTGAATGGGCTTGCTATAGCAGGAACACTATTTCCCTATAAAGACATTCACAAGGCAACTTGGGTAGCAGCAGATGGACGAGTGAGGAATAAAATTGACCATCTTTTGATCAGTGGACAGTGGAGATCATCTGTACTAGACTGTCGCGTACAGAGAGGAGCTGATGCCAACAGTGACAACTTTCTGGTGAGGACTCGCATCAAGTTGGGTCTCAGCTCACACAGAGATAACAGCAAGGTCAAGCCGAGACCTGCTGTCGAACGACTATGCGATAAAGAGACAAGGAAGAAGTACTGCGAGACAGTAAGAGGCAAGGTGGAAGAGACCAGAAATTAGAGTGAAGACATAGAGAAAGTGTGGGGGCTGCAAAAGAATGCATATGTCAAGTCAGCTGAAGAGGTGCTCGGTTTCAGAAAAGGGAAAAGCAAGCCATAGATCAGCGACAACAGCTAGAAACTCTTTGACGAAAGGAAAGGAATAAAGAAGAAGATTGACAGTACCCGCTCAGAGAGAATCAAAAACAGAATGAAGGAGGAATACAAGGAGAAGGACAAAGAGGTGAAGAAGAGTGTGAAAAAAGAGGAAAAGAGGAGGTTGAAATCAGAGAAAGCAGATCGAGCACAGAATGCATCGGAGAACGGAAGGCAGAAAGAACTATACAGTATAGTAAAACTGCTGAAAGTAAGGAGCACCAAACAAGCAGCAGCAGTGAAGAACAAGAACGGAGAACTGTTGAAGAGATGCACCAGAGGAAGCACGAGAAGAAGAAGAAGAAGAGGAAGAAGAAGAAGAAGAAGAAGAAGAAGAAGAAGAAGAGACAGAAGAGCTTGACATCTCAGTGGAAGCACCAGCTATTCAGGAGATTAAAACGGAAAAGCACCTAGAGCAGACCAAATTTCAGCAGAAATGCCAAAAGCAGAAATTGTGCAAACCAGCCAAGAACTCAAACGGACCTTTGACCTCATTTGGGAAAAAGAGACAGCTCCTACACAGTGGATAAAAGGACTAATTTGCAAAATTATGAAGAAAGGAAACTGATCCGGATGGTCAAAACCCTTTATGAGGACCTCCAGTGCTCCGTCACTGATGAAAATGAAACAACAGACTGGTTCCCAGTAATGACCGAAGTGAAGCAGGGCTGCTGCATGTCAGGAGCCGTCTTCCTGCTGGTGATTGACTGGGTCATGCGAAAAACCGTAGAGGGTGAGCGAACCGAGATCCGATGAAACTTCCCAACCATGTTGGAGGACCTGGACTTCACAGATGACCTCGCCCTCCTATCCTCAGCAATGAACCACCTTCAGAGCAAAACAACAAAACTTGAAGACAATGCAGTCAAAGCTGGACTGAAGCTGAATGCCAAGAAGTGTAAAGTCATGAAAGCCAACAGCAAGAGTGATGATAAGTTCATGGTTGGAGGAATTGTAATAGAGGAGATGGACAGCTTCACAGATCTGGGTGCAAATGTCACAAAGGACGGTGGAGGCACAGCTTATGTCAAGAAGAGAGTAGCCTCGGCCAGCACACAGATGAAGCGACTATCAAACATCCGGCAATCCAGCGACATAGGCAGAAAGACCAAAGCTTCCCTTTTCAAGAGCCTTGTCTTGTCCGTCCTACTCTACGGATGCGAGACTTAGAGAATGACTAAAGGAGAGGAAGAGAAGCTTGACACCTTCCAGACCAAGTGTCTAAGGAGGATTTTCAAGATCCGATGGCAAAAACATATCTCCAGTAAGACAGTTCTCGAGATGGCAGAAGCAGGAAAGATAAGCGAGGAGGTGAGGAGACTAGTTTAGCTCTTTAGTTGTTTTGGGTGACCAGCAACTGTAGGTATTTTTAATTTATTTCTCGTTTAATTTGTAACCAAGGTAATTTTACAGTTCAAATAAACCTTGTCTTGAGACGAAGATGGAACTGGATTGGGCACATAATAAGGAAGGAGAGGAACGACGACTGTGCTGCGGCCCTTGGTTGGACACCAGAGGGAAGAAGGAAAAAAGGTCCACCGAAAACAACATGGCGGCGAATGGTGGAAAAGGGGGGAAACGCCGCCGGCTGGAAAACATGGAGTGCTGTACGCCATGCAGCTGCACCCCGAACACAGTGTAGGAGAGACGTCCAAGGCTTGTGTGCCTCCTGGCACAGAGAGATTTAAGGTTAAGGTTAAGGTAAGGTTGGCGAGTAGAGTTAACCAAAATAGTATGATAACCATCCTAGTTCATTCCTTCATCTTGTAACGATACCTAAGGTGATGATTTAAAGCAAACCTCGAAACTTTCCCTACCTTTCGGGCGTCGACGTTCTTGGCACCCAGTCCTCTTCTCGCGGACAGGATCCTGCGGGCCTCGTCAGTCTTGCAGCAGTCAATTGCTGTTTGACCATTCTTGTTAACAACCTTAGTATCTGAGCCGATTTCTAATAACAACTCCAGCATTTCTTTCAAACTTTCTACCTTTTCAGGTCCTGGTACGAAAGTCACGGCTAAATGAAGGTGAGTGTCTCCTTCTGTGTTAATGGCATTTACATGACACCCTGCATGTAAAATTAGCTTCATGGTCTCTAGACAGGGAAGCTTGCACATTCTTTGCACTTGATTCTTGCAAACTGGAGTTTTATGCTGTACAGCCAAGTGCAGAAGAGTATTTCCTTCAGGCTGGGAGCGAAGTTTTAAACAAAGAAATCTCTGGAGAAAGTCAATCGTATTGCCATTTTTCATCTCTGAGGAAACTTGAATTTTTGTGTACATGATTAAAAGATAGAGAGCGTAAAAAAGCATTGTTTTTTTGTGTCTTATTTTTGTATTCCACTTGTAATTTTCCGGACTTCCACTCTTCTGTCACTTTCTTATTTCCATCGACCAGTATTTCGAAAACTTTCTCGATATCTTGTGGACTGACATTGTGTCCATTTTGAAGCATAATTCTTGCAAATGTACCTGTGAGGAATTCAAGCCCCTCTGTTTCTGGAGCGTCGCAGTTCATACCTATCTCCATTTCTCGTGTCCACAAACCAATACAGAGTTCGTACTGCTCGGCGGCAGCTAACTCATTTCCGCGGTATCTGACTGCGTATAGAAGTACTGTATAATCAGCTGCCAGGATTCTCTCTCTGATTATGAGTCCTTCCATGTGGATGGCATGATCATCAACTGATAACAGAGAAAGTTCCTCGAGAGTTTGACTTTCTGCTCTATTTTCATAAGCTTCTACTGGTTTAATTTCCTCTTTAAGCAATGGACATGACGGGTCCTCATACATCTCCTCCATTCCTCGCTTCATGAAACTAAATGCTTTTTCAATGTCATAAGCATCGGGATCATTAGCAATCGTGGCACCAAGAAGCTCAAGAGCATCATTTCTTTGTTTCTTTGTACATTCTGGTCGGTTGATGAAACAATCCACCATTTCAATGTTACAATCATCACAAGCTTTAAGAAGTACCTTAAAACGTTGACGATTTTGGTTTTGCATCGCACCTGAAGCAAGCAGCTTACCAGCTATCTCAACGTGTTTTCCTTTTGCAGCATAGTAAAGACATGTGTTTCCACGAGTGTCCTGTAGATGTATATCTGCGCCATGTTCGACAAGATAAGAAGCAACATCCATGTGGCCATTGTAACAGGTTGCCATTGGAAGGGTAGTATCGCGATTTTTGCGTGCATTTATATCGGCCCCGTTCTCAACCAAATAATCCACAATATTTAGCCATCCATAGAAGGCAGCAGCCCTCAAGGGAGTTGAACCCGCCGACGTTCTACAGTCGACCTCGGCGTTTTGTTCGATCAACAGTCTCATAACATTGAGATGACCATATGCAGCAGTGGCCCATAAAGCTGTACAGCCCTCGGTAATCTCTGTATAATCACCGATGCTGACTTTCAAAGTTCCTCGGGCTTCAATATTTGCTTTGTATCTTAGAAGAATCTTTACAGAATCCAAGTGTCCATTACGAGCAGCAATGATGTAAGGAGTGGCAAGGTCGTCGCCATCTTTTGTCTTTGTTTCCAAAGCAGTTGTCCTTTCGTCGACGTTCAGCCTCTCTAAAATATCTGTCAGATCCTGAGCAGAACCGTCACGAGCAGCCTGGTAAACTCTAGTTTCAATTTCATTATTACAAGCCATTTTGCACAAAGCTTCAGCCCAGAAATATCTACTTCGAATCAAGGACGTTCTGCATGAGAAACAAAACGCTTGGGTGCGCACTAAACATTAATTTATTGAGTAGGTCATACTCGAATGAATTCAGCCGTCACAGTAGGAGTATGCAGATCTGCTTAAATTCGGAAAGTGGCAACTTACGTTATTGACGTCACTTCTTTGATTAATAGGGCTATAACGATGGAAAATCGAGGTAGATACGTTTTCTACAATAACAACGAAATTTTATGTCGGTTTGATTCGGCAAAGTTTTCGGAAAATCGCGCGAGTTTGACATGGCGACAGAGGAAAATAAGATACGTCATCAATCAACTGTGATAGCTTACCCAAAATTACAACTGTCGTTTTTATGATCTATAACGCTATTGATAATGGTTTTCGACCAATCAGCGCGCTAGAATTTCTATAGTTGTTATAAAAAAAGCGCTAGCGCTGTTGCATCATCCTCAGGTCAACCTTCGAACTCTCGTGAGTTGCCCGCTACTGCATGTCAGAAAAACTCACTCAATGTTGTAAACAATAAAAATTCACACTGTTGTAAACAATGATAATCCACTCTTTGCAAAGGAGCCCAGAGAAGCTAAAGCCAAAGTCAATGCTATCCATGGTAAATACTATCGAGGCCTGATAGTATTTGAATCAGAAATGAATGTTAACGAGAAAAAGGTAGCGGTTTAATGTTACCAGTTACTCAAAAATTTCATTATTTGTGCATATTAAAATTGCTGAGCATTCAAAAAAATATACAGCCCAATTCATGGTTTCCATGACAAAACATCTCCTTCATTAATTGATATTTGTGATCGAACTTTAACCTAACCAAAAAAAGTATTATTTCATTTTCTCTATGTGTTGTAAAACTAAATACAATATTACTTACTTGAATCAAATCACAAGAACGATATAGTCATAAAGGAGACATCCCTACCTTGGGTTAAAAGATCCTTACATTTGGCTAAAACAAGGGTGGTCTAATTAAAATAAAGAAGGTTTTAAGCGACACGAGCTGTTGCAATTTTCTTTTAAATCAAGGAAACCAAGAAAAGGGGTGATAAAAAGTGATAGTTGTCGGTTTAGTGTGGATAGAGAAGCCAGGATTGCCGTAGGCACGCACATTGGTCGCACAGACTGCTCACAAAGATCAAATATAAGACCTTGTGATATTCAAATAAACATTGGCTACACGGAGATGGTTTGGAGAAACCAGTTTGGAAAACAAACTTTGCGCAGTTGTGGCTATTTTTTTGTCATTAAATCTCTAAATGTGGCGGCTACAAATCAAGGACTGGTTTTTAAGATGTGCTCGAACCTCTTTTTTAAAAAAGGCGCTTAAAAGCACCAATTCCGCCAAGTTTA
>NC_142532.1:14464878-14562378 GCF_964205215.1 Stylophora pistillata
TGCAATATTTAATTTCCAGCCATGCAACGATCGTTTCCGAAAGGAACAAACTTTCCCCCCTCTCCACCCCTGGTACAATGTTGCTGGGGCTTAACAGCTCAAGCATGCATTTCTTGTGTTACCGCAAACAACATTGCAATAGGAAAGGGGGGAAACAATCTTTTAATTTGCGAAGGGAAGCATTTTTGTCAGGGTGAGTGCAAAAAATAGGTATTTTCGTAATGTGTCTCAACAGGTTTTGTCCGAGGTTGTAGCTTTACCCACGTTCAAGACCACCCCAGCTGGGTGAAAGACAAAACAAAGTGAGGAACAATTGATTGTTAGGATATTATTTTTATTATCATTACCCCACGTTTTACTACCTTTAGGGCCACCTTATTTACGTTTAGTAATTAATCTCGCCTTAAAAATAGTGTTAATATATCATATGAATGAATAGGTCCAATTACAAAACCCTGCAGAGAAGGCACAAGTTCAATACCAGGGCTCAATGAAAATTCCTCTTGCAAAGTGTTACCACCAAAAGATTTTTAAGGCAGCAAAATTTTAGTACTATTCATTTAAAAAGAGCACATAATTACTGCCAAAGGTTGTAATCTCCCTTATGGCCCTGCAAATACTAAATTACAATTACACAGTAATAAAAATATAATATATTCAATTATTAAATAACAATTATTAAATGATATGCGCACATATTCTACAAACTCTAATTAAATTCTGATTCCTAATTAAATAAAGACAACTTCATTTGAATTTCTTCCCTTTGAAAAAGCAGAGTAATTCAAAAATTTCTTCTGTCAGTTAAACAGTATTACATAAAAAAAAAAAAAAAAAAATTATAAAAAATAAAAAACAACTAAAAAAAAAATTGTTTCATAAAATTTGTACCTGGAAAATGCAGGCGTTTGGCTAACTTACACCAAGCAATTATCATTTGGTGTACCGGTAACCATGGGATCCCTGAGAGTCACTAGCATCTAATTTCTCCTTACAATATCACCCCTGAATCACACATTAAGGTCATGAGAATGAAGGAAATGATCAACAACTAAAGACACTCTTGATTGTTAAACAAATTCTCCTTGTCACCACCTTGGAAAATGTACAGAGAACAGTACGGAGAAACAGAGAAAATGCAAACTGATGTCAGCCAGGTAATCGGGTTCAGGTCCATCGCCATTTTTTAAAAAAAAAAACTTTGTCATTCTTTATCACAGAACGATATGATTGATAGGTAACCATCCCAAATAACAACAGAATTCTAATGAAATAAGAATGATTTAAATGATATGCGCACATTTTTTTTTTAACTTTCAATGTATCAACTTGTAGACCCACATTACAACTTTCCTAAACAGACTCATGATACTCAATTGGCATAGTACTGGCATTGAATAGAATTATGATATTCAACAACCAAGCCATTTTTAAAAGTGAGCTAAAACAGCAATGTGCTTCAAATTTTCAAGATTAGCTTGGCATGATGACCAAGAGGGAAAGGGTCTGTATCCAGACGCCCTGCTCAAGTTCACTCCAAAGATCTGTCAACCACTAACCGCAGGAAAACTTTTGTGCTGTTTGGGCTGAGAATTCCCAGTCTGGAAGTGTTTTCTCTCTAGTTATCAATTACTAGTGATATAATTGAAACAGAGAATATCCCTTATCCTACCTAACCCTCTTACCAAGATCACACTGATGGGGCCAAAAATTTACCCACTGAGCAGCATTTTACAAAAAAGGAGCACAACCTTTGTCTATCTTCACCAATCTTTTCTCACAATGTAACTTGACATCCTCTGCAGAATACCGTTTTTGTACGATCTAAAGCAGTACAACGTCTGATTAATTCTTCTAGGGATTCACACTTAATCTTGTTTAGTTGTTCCACTAATCTACTTTGGTCTGGCTTTTCACCAATCGCCATTTCTTGCACCACAAGGCCCAAACTGAAAATATCCATCTGAAAGAAAATACAAAGGTATGATCAGTGTGACCTTGTCGGGGTGAGGGTAGTCTTGAAATTTAACAAATGGTAAACACCACAGCGTACACTATTGAGTTATGGATGCACGCGGGAGGTTGCTAAGCAGGAAAGAAGCGTAAGAGTCACTCGAGGCGATAGCTGAGAGTGACTCTAGTTTCTTGCGTGCTTAGCAAAGCTCCCAAGTGCATCCATAACTCAATAGTGTACGCTGTGGTGTTTACCATTTGTTTTATAACATAACATTGATACATTGTAGCTAAAGAGTTCCCTTTTATTTAACAAATCTTACAAGACCAGAAAAAACAAGCGCGCGCGGAAAAATAGTCTTTGCATTTGCTCACATCAGCAGCATACACCCATGGGAAAGTGGAGATGCTAAATTGACCAATCAGAGCACGCGCTTTGCTTTGGTTATGTTATAAAAACTGTTGGAAATAAATTAAGCTGAATTTCACCTCAAAGTTGACTAATCGTCAACATGCTTATCAGATGCCTCGAGTTTAGAAAATGATCATCTTCCTTCTTGTGTTCTGGATGATACACAAAACAAATAAAATGAAGTTCAAATAGGGCACAATAGTTCACCAACTGATGTAATCTGCGATACCAGCCAAGGAAATTTTTTAACCCATAGTTAAGCTTACATTAAACTGTATGCCTTCAATTTACTTTGTAAAGATTAAAATTACAGACACTTAATAAAGAGAATGCTTATTCGCACCTTATATATCTGATGTTCATCTGGAGCATGATATTTAGGTGACCCAACATTTGGCATCATAACACCAGAACAATTATCAACTGTTCCATTATCCAATACAGTTTCCTCCCATGAGTCATCTCCCATCTCTCTCACGAGAACGTTGTCAGATTTCAGGTCCCGATGTACCAGTTTTTCTCTATGAATATGGATCAGACCCTTAGCAATGTCTCTGATTAAGCTAAGTATTAGCTTTTCAGGTAACCCTCCTGGGGCCTTTCTATATTCTTTAATGAATCCAGAAAGGCTTCCATTATGAAGTTCACATACTAACAGGGGGAATTGACTTCTTTAACTGTTCCACCCAAAACATGCAAGAGATTTGGATCTTTACAGTGGGCAGCCACCTTCAATTTGCAAGGCAAAGAATTCATATCTATTGGTTGGAAATACTTGGCAGCACAGGGATCTCCCCTGAATTTTGCTTTGTACACCACTCCATGTTTTCCTTTACAAAGAAGTGCTTCCTCAATTTTGACTTCCTTTGGATTAAGGAACCTTTCTTTTAAAAGATACATTAGCCAATATTGCAGGCAATCTCTTTGTTGCTGTTAGTAACACATGGATTTTACTTTCAAGTTTCATGATCTGCTCACAGAGGTCTGGCACTGACATGGAAGCATCTTTAGGGACCTTGAAATACAATGTGAACTTTACATTTAGATGATTTGGATACAAAATTAATACTAAATACTAAATAAACAAGCTTGCAGAGCTAATTTTACTGAGGCAGAGAGGAAAGGTAAACTATTTCATTTTGGTACACTTAACTTTCCTCCTTCAAATTCCAAACCTCAAATTTCAAACTTCTACCCTATCAATCATACAGTGATTTTTCTCTCCTCACCAAGTTGATCAATGATTACCATGAATAAGCATCAACGAAATTCTGTTTACAGTGCCACTTCTGTTACTGCAATCACATCCAAAACTGATCAATTAATATTAATTGATAAAAACCAATAAACTCTGACAAAATTCAACTCAAATGAACACAAGTAGATCAAAAACAAGGATCTTAACACAAAGACCTTGTCACAAAGCTATTTTTTTTTCCACTGGTGACAGCTTAGGTAGGATATGCTTTAAAATCATCCAAGAAAATGGGATCTAGTGGGTAATTTAGGGGCAACAGGGAAAATCCCCCGGATTAACATTGCTAGATAACAAATTCATCTGTTCTGACTGCCGTTTAATAGAAGTCCTATGTTATGAACTAGGCACACAACTTCTGGAACTTAAAGAAAGAAATAAAGTACTTGTTCAATCAATCTAGCTTTTCTGACTGACATGTCCAAAAACATTTCAAAGTTGGCCATGAGTACTTCATCCCAAACCATAGTCTATCAGATTTAAGATGAAAAGTTACCTGCTCCAGGAGGGATTTATCACTCTGCACAAAATACTTATTCAAATTTATTCTGCACAGAGCATTGATCAGTAAGCCTCTACTTGTTCAATCAATCTAGCTTTTCTGACTCGTCCAAAAACATTCCAAAGTTGGCCATGAGTACTTCATGCCAAACCATAGTCTATCAGATTTAAAATGAAAAGTTGCCTGCTCCAGGAGGGATTTATCTGGTAAAAATTTAACACAGTGACTGCACAAAATGCTGACCAGGAAACTTATTCTCTAACTTAAGTTAACAAATATCAAAACAATTTTTTTAGAAAAAGAAATGATTATCTCCAACTTCATCTCAACGTTACCTTGATCGATGTAATCATGTTCAATGGGTTTGTTGTCACTAGAATCTCCTTCAGGGAAAAAAATAACCACACTTGATTAAAAATATCTAAATATAAATGTTTCAGGAGTCATAGCACTTCTGAGCACATTCAAATTTCTCATTCCTGTTCCATCCTTTTACAGCATTTACAGATCCAAAAAAAAGAAAGATGCTAAGCAGGTAATTGTAAGTGTAACAGATCTGTCAGCCTGATTGCACCCTTAGTAACATTTAGATTATGCTACGGAGACTCCCCAAAGAGCAGGATTAAAACGTAGATTATCAGCTGACTGAAGTGAGGAAAACGTTTGGTGACAGGGTTGTGACTGTGAACGCCCACCAAGAGAAGTCAAATGACAAGTTACCACTGGAAAGAGAGCCAATCACTTGTTAAGTCAATGTGATTTTTAATATCATTAATAGTTTTGTTGCATAATAAACTGACTACTTTCCAAAAGTTTTGAATAAAGGTCCATTTGCAAGGTCCAAAAAATTTAATAAGTGCCTAGGGCACTTACTCAATTAAATATGGTTAGTTATTTACAAGCCTTCAGTTTGTAAATGAAACCACAAATTCTTCCCATAATCTTCGGTTTGTCAACATGCCATGTTGTTGTCACTCCCTCAAGAGCTTGACTTTTGATTGTTGATTAACCATCTGCTTCTGGCAGAAGTGGGGGAATGGACTGGATATCCTTATTTACTTTGCATACGAGGTCTAGATTCCAAGACTGAATTACTTTAATCTTAGCTAAGGGGGGTGGCTCTTGCCAAAAAGATTCACCTGCACTTCTGTTATAACCTCCCCAAGTTAAATGAAACAAAAGTATTTTAAAATGTGAAATGATAGTACTATGTGGTTCCTTTGAGGAACAAATAAGCATACCTACACCATGGAGATGACTCAGCAGAGATTTCAAATTCTCTATGGTAAGTCTGCCATGCTTTTCAGCGTATTTCTCAAGGAACAATTCTGCAGTTTCCTTTCCAAGTGGTCTTTTAAAACCTTTCATCTCTTTACCAACTATTCCACTCTGAATTTTGTGCACTATCTCTTGTTTCAAATGCTCCGCTGTTTAAATGAAACAAAAACTAGTCAGTAATTTTCCATTCAAAAGTATTACTAACACATTGCATAACATATAACTTCCATTCCCATTTTGAGAAACTTTCAAGATCAGAACGAACTGCTCTGTGTCAAAAACACCATCCAAGCCATCTATGATCCCAGACTGTTCCATAACAAAGCCATAGTCTTACAAGTCAAGCAATTGCTTTGCTATTGTTTTGTTTTATCTGAACATCGCATGCACGATGAAGCATGGCGATGTACTGCAATCTTGTTAAGGGAATGAAATGGGAAACAAAACATTTTATGCATGTGAATGAATTTTGAGATCACATAGGAAGTTAGTGAGGCACCATTTGCTATCCTTGTTTATAATCAAGAATGAAAAAAGTAAATGCAGGAAAGAAAACAATACCTACCACATTGCTCTTGTCACACTTGACTGCCATATTTGAACAAACCTGAGACAAAACTGGATTTAGTTCCCAGTGTTCCCAGGTTCATCCTACCTGCTAGAGGTAATTATAAAGAGTACTGGTGATGGGTTCTGAGTCAGACAACTTTTGGGAATTGTTGGCTACTCCATAGCCATCCCAAGCTCACAGCAGAGGAAAGAGGAACAGATTAATTCTCAGACACATTCGTACTTATTCCTAAAAGCAACATGCCTGTGTCGTGTGTGGTGAGTCTGAATGGACATTTGACCGTTGTAAATGTTTTTGTTTCGGTGGGGGTGGGGGACTTGAACCTTGCCTAGCTGGGGTGGAACAGGAAATGCCAAATCTTTCTAGCAGAAAACAAGTATTATATCCTTAAATATAGAGGTTTTTAAAGTTAATTAGTTCACTTTTGCGAATGAATGGTTCAGAAGAAGAGGTCTACAAGGTGTGTAGGTGTTAAATCTTGGTCAATGTGAAGAAAGCCACGGTAGCTGACTTTCCCTATCACAAAGTAATTAGATGGGGTACTTAAACAATTTTTTTCCCGGGCGGGCGGAAATTCGAACAAAACAATCTTGAGAAGTTCAAATGCCCGGAAGGTTTCCGGGGAGGGAGGGGGATGTTGAAGCTTCGAATTAATCGACGTAGTACGCGAAGACCAGCTTACGTTTACCCACATCTACCCATGGTTAGCCATGTTCTACCACGTTCACCCTCATCTACCCATGGTTAGCGATGTTCTCCCACGTTTACCACCATCTACCCTTGGTTAGCCATGTTCTATCACGTTCACCCTAATCTACCCTTGGTTAGCTATGTTCTCCCACGTTTACCACCATCTACCCTTGGTTAGCCATGTTCTACCACGTTCACCCTCATCTACCCTATGTGACCCATGTTCTAACCCGTTTTACCCACATCTACCCTTGTTTAGCCATGTTCTACCACGCTCACCCTCATCTACCCTCTGTAACCCACGTTCAACCCCGTTTACCCACATCTACCCTTGTTTAGCCATGTTCTACCACGTTCGCCTTCATCTACCCCATGTGACCCATGTTCTACCCCGTTTACTCACATCTACCCTTGTTAAGCCATGTTCTACCACGTTCGCCCTCATCTACCCTACGTAACACAC
This sequence comes from Stylophora pistillata, assembly GCF_964205215.1. NCBI lineage: Eukaryota > Metazoa > Cnidaria > Anthozoa > Scleractinia > Pocilloporidae > Stylophora > Stylophora pistillata. Next base: position 14,472,003 of record NC_142532.1, read on the forward strand.
GTTCTACCCCGTTTACCATCATCTACCCTTGTTTACCCATGTTCTTCCACGTTCACCCTCATCTACCCTAGCTAACCCATGTTCTACCACGTTTACCCACATCTACCCTTGTTTAGCCATGTTCTACCACGTTCACCCTCATCTTTCCTAGGTAACCCATGTTCTACTCCGTTTACCCTCATCTACCCTTGTTTAGCCATGTTCTACCACGTTCACCCTCATCTCCCCTAGGTAACCCATGTTCTACCCCGTTTACCCCCATCTACCCTTGGTTAGCCATGCTCTACCAAGTTGACCCTCATCTACCCTAGGTAACCCATGGTCTACCACGTTTACCCCCGTCTACCCTTATTTAACCATGTCCTACCACGTTTACCACCATCTACCCATGGTTAGCCATGTTCTACCCCGTTTATCCTCATCTACCCTCATTTACTAATTTTCTACCCCGTTTACCCTTATCTACCCTTGATTAACAATGTTCTACCACGTTCACCCTCATCTACCCTAGGTAACACATATTTTTACATATGTTTACCCCCATCCACCATTGGTTAGCCATGTTGTACCACGTTCACCCTTATATACCCCGAGTAACCCATATTTCACAACGTTTACCCCCATCTGCCATTGGTTAGCCATGTTGTACCACGTTCACCCTCATCTGCCCTAGGTAACCCATGTTTTACCACTTTTACCCCCATCTATCCTTGTTTAGCCATATTCTACCACGTTCACCCACATCTACCCTAGTGAACCCATGTTCTACCACGTTTACACCCATCTGCCCTTGATTACCCATGTTCTACCACGTTCACCCTCGTCTCCCACAAGTAACCCATGTTCTACCCTGTTTACCCCCATCTACCCTTAATTGTTTAACCATGTTCTACCACGTTCACCCTCGTTTACCCTAGTTAACCCATGTTCTACCCCGTTTACCCCCATCTACCCTTGTTTAGCCACATTCTACAACGTTCACCCTTATCTACCCTAAGTAACCCATGTTCTACCACGTTTACCCCCATCTACCCTTGTTTAGCCATGTTCTAACAAGTTCACCCTCATCTACCCTAGGTAACCCATGTTCTACCCTATTTACCCCAATCTACCCTTGTTTAGCCATATTCTACCACGTTCACCCTCATCTCCCCTAGGTAACCCATGTTTTACCCCGTTTACCCCCATCTACCCTTGTTTAGCCATGTTCTTCCACGTTCACCCGCATCTACTTTAGATAACCCATGTTCTTCTCCGTTTATCCCCATCTACCCTTGTTTAGCCATGTTCTACCACGTTCACCCTCAGCCGCCCTTGTTAACCCATGTTCTACCCCGTTTACCCCCATCTACCCTTGTTTAGCCAAGTTCTACCACGTTTACCCTCATCTACCCTAGGTAACCCATGTTCTACACCGTTTACCATCATCTATCCTAGGTTAGCCATGTTCTACCACGTTCACCCTCATCTACCCCAGGTAACCCATGTTCTACCCCGTTTACTCACATCTACCCTTGGTTAGCCATGTTCTACCACGTTCCCCCTTATCTACCCTAGGTAACCCATGTTCTACCATGTTAAACTCCAGGTAACCCATGTTTTTCCTCGTTCACGCTATTTTCCTTGGTTTCAAGCCGTGTTACTCCTCGTAGGAATGATGGCTTATTACTTATCGAAGCCCAAAAAATTCATGGATTAAGAAGCACATTGAAGAAGAAGTCGACGGCCTATAAAGGTCACTTGGAATCTAGAACAGGCTGAGGGGATCAGAATTCCTATCGTCGACAGGAACTCTGCAAATACGTGGAATATGGACACATTTTTATTCGTTGTTTTTTACAAGTGTAATAAAAGTTACAAATCTAACTGATGTTGAGCTATCTGCGGAAAACATATATCTTATTAACCAAGCGCGAGGGCCGCACTTGGAGAATATCGGCCCAATGTCCTGACAGTACGGACCTCGCTGCGCTCGGTCCGCACAAAAAAGACCGAGGGCCGATATTCTTCCCGTACGGTCCCGAGCAAGCTTGGTTAATAAGATATATCATTATACGACTGAAGTTCGAAGGGACACAAGTGCGTTATCATTCAGGACTATTCGGGACAATGCTCAGTCCAATACTGAGAGAATATTGACCGGCAATAGAGCATTTTTATTGGTTGATTTTAGTTATTAGCCCTCTGACTACCCGAGTCTTGTAATAAATTTCCTTATTATACACTTTTGTAATTAGTTCAAAAGCATAAAGACAAAAGCCCTTTAATCTTTCCTCTGGATAACCTGCACAGATAGCTGGCATATGGTATTTCGAGGACTGGACTGGACTAGACTGGACTGGACTAGTAAAACGCGGACTAGTAAAGCGCGGACTAGTACAACGAGGACTAGTAAGGCATATGGTATTTCGAGGACTGGACTGGACTGGACTGGACTAGTAAAACGCCGACTAGTAAAGCGCGGACTAGTAAAACGTGGACTAGTAAAACGCGGACTAGTAAAACGCGGACTAGTAAAACGTGGACTAGTAAAATACCGACTAGTAAAACGTGGACTAGTAAAACGCAGACTAGTAAAACGCGGACTAGTAAAACGCGGACTAGTAAAACGCGGACTAGTAAAACGCGGACTAGTAAAACGAGGACTAGTAAAATGAGGACTAGTAAAACGTGGACTAGTAAAACGCGGACTAGTAAAACGACAACAACAAAAAAAAACAATTTCATACGAAGGCGATCATAAGACTTAATGGCAAGGCAATTTAGTAAGTGGCAATCCCTGTTTGACCATTAAGCTGCAAATGGGTTTGACATGCGCCAGTTACAAACAAATTTATAAGTTTAGGCTAAAAAAGAATTTTATTCAGCACCGGTTCAAAATCCTAAAATACACTTTCGTCGTAAATTTCACGGCAGAAACGCAGGAATTCGATGAATAAAAGTCGCATTAAATCTCTTTGTGTCTAGGTAAAAAAAGTCTCATTGACTTCAGCTTTTCGGTGGAAGAAAAACCGATTTACACACGCCATTACAGAAAACAACAAGCAGACTGTCAACTCCAAAACACATATTTGCATTCACTTACAGTTTGACTTTCCGTGAAATTTGAAAACGGAACAGAGGTAAATCTTCGAAGATTAATCGTCGTTGGAAATAAAAAATACTTTCCGTAAGATCTCTAACTGTTTTTCATTTTACGAGAAAATCGTCGCATGATCATTTAACTCGTGTGTGTTTGTCTTACAAGTACTGCTGTTTCTTCAAAAGCCTATGCTGTTTTCTTCTTCAATTGACAGGTGTCACATCGTGACAGTTGCTTATCAAAAAAATGTTTCGGCGAAAACATTCTCTTCAAGTTCAATAACACTTGTTTTCTTTATAACTCACTCGCCATCAAATTGTGAAGTTCAAGGAGGATTTTCCCGTAATTAAACTCGCAATTGTAGCCCTAAATCATTCGGGTTCTTTTAGCAATTATTGTTTTTATGCGTTAGAAAAAGATAAAAGTGTTATTCACCAGCATAGGTCGGTCCGTAACGGGAAATTCTGAACTGTTCGTATATTTCTGAACTGTTCAAAAATTGGTGAAGCATCCTGGATTCTTTAAGGCTCGAGTCGCATTACGACCGAATTGTTTACTCTAGGGATTAAACTCTGTCAACACAAGCATTTTCTAATGCGACCCAATTTTTGCGGTTTCCTTAAAAGTTTCAAAATTCTTAAAATCATCAAAGACGCCAGTGTGCCTGGGTGGGGCTGACCGATTTTGCCAAATTTTTATGAAAGGAAAGGCCCGCGTCCGTTGCGGACAAAGTTGTCGTTTGTGCGTGCTGCGAAAAAAGATAAAACCAAAAAGAGCGGGAAATTTCTCCATTTCTCAATTTCTCCATCTCTCCATCAGCAAAACAAAAGCAAACCTTTGATTTTTTTGTTGGTGTTAAATATCTGAAAACAAAAAGACTATAATCGCCATGCAAAGTGTTTTGTTTCGCCGCATGGTTAGTCCGGGGGAATGTTTATTTTTGCCGGATGTGAGATTGACTGCGTGATTGACGTTTCCATTTTAACCCGGTTGAAATGCGATCCTAATTAATGTTGTCAATTTCATTTTTGTTTTCCCGTCAAAAAAATTTGGTTTTAGGTTTTTCGAAATCCGGTGAAATTAAAACTTGACTGTAATGCGACCCCCCTAAGTAAAATTGTCTTGACTCAGTTGCATTAGAAAACGAAAATTGCCGGCTCGTGTCTCCTTAAATGATTGCCAAAGGAGCCCGAATGAATCAGGGCTACAATTACGAGTTTAATTACGGGAAAATCCTCCTTGAACTTAACAATTTGATAGCGAGTGAGTCATAAAGAAAACAAACGTTATTCAAATTAAAGAGAAAGCTTTCGCCGAAACACTTTTATTTCTAAAGGTAATTAAAAGGCTTCCGAGCAAATTTTGAAACAGGTTTTGATAAGTAACTGTCACGATGTGATACCTGTCAAGTAAAGAAGAAAGAAGCATACGCTTTTCAAGAAACAGCAGTACTGGTATGACAAACACACACGAGTTAAATGATCATGCGACGATTTTCTCGTAAAATGAAAAACAGTCAGAGATCTTACGGAAAGTATTTTTTATTTCCAACGACGATTAATCTTCGAAGATTTACCTCTGTTCCGTTTTAAAATTTCACGGAAAGTCAAATTGTAAGTGAATGCAAATATGTGTTTTGGAGTTGTCAGTCTGCTCGTTTGTTTTCTGTAATGGCGTGTGTAAATCGGTTTTTCTTCCACCGAAAAGCTGAAGTCAATGAGACTCTTTCTACCTAGACACAAAGAGATTTAATGCGACTTTTATTTATCGAATTCCTCCGTTTTTGCCGTGAAATTTACGACGAAAGTGTATTTTAGGATTTTGAACTGGTGCTAAATAAAATTCTTTCTTAGCCTAAACTTATAAATTCGTTTGTATCTGGCGCATGTCAAACTCATTTGCAGCTTAAAGGTCAAACAGGGACTGTCACTTACTAAATTGCCTTGCCATTAAGTCTTATGATCGCCTTCGCATGAAATTGTTTTTTTAGTTGTTGTCGTTTTACTAGTCCGTGTTTTACTAGTCCGCGTTTTACTAGTCCTCATTTTACTAGTCCTCGTTTTACTAGTCCGCGTTCTACTAGTGCGCGCTTTACTAGTCCAGTCCAGTCCAGTCCAGTCCAGTCCAGTCCAGTCCAGACATACCATATGCCACAAACACACACGAGTTAACTGATCATGCGACGATTTTCTCGTAAAGAGAAAAACAGAGATCGTACGAAAAGTATTTTTTATTTCCAACGACGATTAATCTTCGAAGATTTACCTCTGTTCCGTTTTAAAATGTCACGGAAAGTCAAATTGTAAGTGAATGCAAATATGTGTTTTGGAGTCGTCAGTCAGCTTGTTTGTTTTCTGTAACGGCATGTGTAAATCGGTTATTCTTCCACCGAAAAGCTGAAGTCAATGAGACTCTTTCTACCTGGACACAAGGAGATTTAATGCGACTTTCATTCATCGAATTCCTGCGTTTCTGCTGTGAAATTTACGACGAAAGTGTCTTTTAGGATTTTGAACCGGTGCTGAATAAAATTCTTTCTTAGCCTAAACTTATAAATTCGTTTGTATCTGGTGCATGTCAAACCCATGTGTAGCTTAAAGGTCAAACAGGGATTGTCACTCACTAAATTGGCTCGCCATTAAGTCTTGTGATCGCCTTCGTATGAAATTGTTTTTTCGTTGTTGTTGTTGTTGTTAAGTCCGCGTTTTACTAGTCCGCGTTTTACTAGTCCTCGTTTTACTAGTCCGCGTTTTACTAGTCCGCGCTTTACTAGTCCGCGTTTTACTAGTCCAGTCCAGTCCAGTCCAGTCCAGTCCAGTCCAGTCCAGTCCAGTCCAGTCCAGTCCAGTCCAGTCCAGTCCAGTCCAGTCCAGTCCAGTCCAGTCCAGTCCCCGAAATACCATATGCCCAGATAACTGCCAAGTTGGCGCACAAACAAAAACAAAATTCAGAGGACGCTAGTCTCAATTCGGGCTAACATAATAAGTGCACTGCTCGATTGGTTTTTTCGCTACGATGCCTATATCGCCTGCGTTCGGCTCATTTACAACTTTAAGAATGACCCCCGTCGCACCACTTAAAGAAAATTGGGAAAAGAAGCGTTAGTAGCGCTTCCAAAGTAGATTGAAAATCCCTTTACATTTTCTTTTATTTTCCTCTGAATGGAAGAGAAGATAAAAGCCACGAGCAGCAACCCTTCTAAAGCTGTACTTTATTCATGCTGTTTCCATAGACTTAATGCTATCTTTTTCACCCTGTACATCTCCGTTGCTTCTTTCTCTTCAGCGTAACATCGCTCGTTTATCGTTTTATCCTGTAAAAAGTTCTTGAAGTAAAAATTTGCCTTGAGTGTAATAAGTTTCAGGTTTTAATGGACTTTATAAGGGACTAGAAATTCGATTGATTACGCACTTACAAAAGCATTGATTAATTTCTTTTCAGGGGAAAAGATGCCTAAGTAAAGTGCATTTCGCAAAAGTTTAGATATGAAACCTCAGGAATGGTGACGGGGTTCTTAACGATAACAAAACTCCCACTTCGAGCGTTTATGCAATTTGTTTACCCAAGAGAGAAACGCCCCTGGTATCACGACTAAGTAAAGTTACAAAGTAAAGCAATGCAAGTGTTTATTATTTAAGTTACTGTTTCTAACTGAAGTCAATGGAAGAAGTCTTGGAGTGATATCTGTTAGGAAAAATCTAATCACCTAAAAGTATGACCTAACACAACAAAACTATTTAACTACGGGTCACTATTATAAGCCGGCCAGATCTTTTTTTCTTTTTTACAGAGGACATTTCGCCACCAATCACAACTTTAAACTAGACCGATCATTTCTCAGGCGGTACTGTATGTTCTGGTAAAAGTTTTGTAATTGTTCAAAAAAAACCCATGTATTTACAGGCTTATTGAACAACAAATCGACGGCTTACTAGTACAATATTATGCGAAACGAAACGAAACCAGGCGAGATGTAACGAAATTAAAAGAATAATGCAGATATATTTTCTAATAAGTTAAAGGTGACTTTCACGAGGATTTGGAGTAATCTACCATCAATGAGAAGGATTTTTATTCATTTTTCAAAGCAGCAAGATAAGAAGAGTTACAATTTTTTGAAATCAACTATTTTCACCCTGCGGAGAAAACGTGACGCCTTTCATGTCACGAAAATACATTTACCATTTCAAATCAGTATTTGACCGAGGACTTTTGCCTTGATTTATTTCTTAGATCGTATTTAAGTAAATGCGAAATGGACCATTTACACCCTTCAATAACAATGTCTTTCTATTCAGGTCACACAAATACGTTCAAAAGTCACTATCCGAGGGCAAATATGCTATTTTAAAGAACATCAAAATTCCAAGGGACAACCATCAGACCGATAAACACTCTATTGTCTTTATTGTTCACCACTAAATTTTCTTCCTCGCGCTAGTTGAAAAACAACGAAAACCCACTAAATGCAGATTAATCAAACATGTATTCATACGTACAGCCTGTCACAAATGTCATTAATTCGCAACTGTACATTAGCTAAATAATACGTTATACCTGTCAGAATTGAAAAGTTATTGTTTTACCGATCTCCCTAACTTCTCGGCCGTCAAGCCATTCAAATTTTTTCACTGATTTTCCGCGGACGGGCACTACAGGCCGATAGTGTCTCTCCACGGATTAACTCTATCGCGTCTCGTGATCAATTTAAACCAGTACGAATCGGATAAAATTTAGCTTAGTGGTGAACTACAATTCCCCTCAGCGGGTATTAACGATGTTGTCATTCTCGTTTCACACGATAGGTTTTAATTAAACGCAATATCGAATTAAGAAAGATCTTGGCCATCTCCACCTGCATTAACGTTCAGTATCTTCATTCCCTATCAACAACAACAGCAACAACAACAATCATTACTTCTACTCTTGTATTTGTCAAGTTAAAAAACAATATTGAAAATAAAATGAGTATTGGCTATCTCGAATAACCATTGGGACTAGCGGAGCCAGGTACTCAGTAGACAACAACATTGAATGAAAATGAATTACTGATCAGCAACAACATTATAGCATCAAATACATACTAGACAAAATAATTTATATCAAGGCCTACAAAGGTCTACAGAATTTAACAAACAAATAACTAAGAAGATAATTTGGGAAAAGACAGAATTGCAACCTAAGATGATATAAATACATATCTCTGATTATAATTCAAAACGAGATCGTATTGCACTGATTCCTTAAATTTTGAAAGACTTTTCACTCATAGACTTCCATACTGTAGGACCTTTAAATCTTATATTGAACATGCCATGATTTGTTCTTGCTTCAGGTAAAGTTTTTGTACCTGATAGCAATCTTTTTGCGAACTCTTTTCGCGGGAAGGTCCTCAGCCGGAGTAAGCGCATCTTTTAACTTGTTCTTTCCCCTTCCTGAAGACAGGTTTGTGTCAGAAGGAAAGAAAAGGAAACGGCACATATGATATTTCACAACGTACGTTTTGAAATATTATACCGAAGTTCTAAAATCTTTGTTACACGTTTTTGCATACCTTTGTGCTCTTTCGTCTTTGATACTTGCCTTCTATCAGTTGCTGAAGAAAAGAAGAAATATATCACGTAACAAAAAATCTACTTCCTACTTCTCATACAACAGAATCATTAAACAATGATGAAAAAGCAAAACCGACTGGTAGTTGACATGTACGAGTGAAACTTCTAGCAAACGTTCCACGTTTGGACACCCTCTATGCGTGACTAGAGTATATACTCAATGAAAAATGAATCTAGTTATTTTTTATCTTTTCGTATACTTTCTGCCTTTCAACCTCCACATTCTAAAGGCAAACTATTCTACAGCAATAAATTATAACATGAAGTTTCCATCCTCCATAGTTAAATATTATGGATTTTTACCTGAAACTTTTGAAGACATCGGGTTCCCCACTTTCTATAAACAATGGAAAAAAACATCATTTGGTCACATCGTTTGTGTAGATATAGACTTTGAGAACAGCGATGATTAAGTCACTGTGATCTCACCTCACAGCAAAGTTGTAAAAGAAATGGTTTCTTCCCCTTTTTTCCATGGAATTCGTTTTCCGATTTACAGCAATTTTATAATAACAAAGATGCACTGACGTTTCTTGCAGGATATAAAAATGTATAAAAAAGAGATTAGATCTCCCGGAACAGGACACGTATTTTATGGGTGTACCATAACAAAAAAGAATACCTTTTGTTTCTTTTCAGTATCACTCACAATTATCGCGTCTTAAAAAGATTAAGAGATGTGTAACAGTCAAAAGTAAACATCATCTAGAGATCGTGGAACCAACGATAGATCTTCGCCAGTTTAATGGAGAACACCTTGCTTTGTGACCGTGTAAACATTATTATTATTGCTTCTATATTTGTGTTTAATATGGCTAATTTTAATTGAACAATCCTTCAAATACTAAGGGGAGAAGGAGATCAAGCTCATCAACATTCCTAGGAGTACTTTGCTCAGCATCTGTTGATACATCACCTGAAGGAAAAGGTGACATAGCTAATAAGTGGCATGAGAAAACTGGATCATCGTGAGGTTTATCGCATTACGTCAATCTCTCATTACTCAATAGCTAGATTTTTCGCTAGCTTTTTTCTGAAGTTTCACCGTGAGGAAGAACTTATAAAATTCTGTCATATTTAGACGATGCAGGCGAGCATGCTTTACAACCTTTACCATGGGGTTTTTAAGTGAGCTATTCCTAACCCAAAGAATCTATGATTCTAGGGCACCCCGCACTGAATACGAATATTGGAAAAAGCTTACATAAAATAGGTTCAAAACTTCATCCTGTGATTAAAAAGATATCATACAAGTAACTTAACTGAAGCCAGGGAATACACGTGATGCTGAAAATTGTAACTTGCGTTGAATATCACTCGATGAACTCGTCTAGCCTGTATCTGTTCCTGTTGGGGACTCAACTAGAAAAAGAAGCTTCTATAAGTATTCTTTCTTTCTTCAGTTTACTTTTCAAACCCGCATTTTATTTTCAGTTGTGTAATTTGCCTTGAAAATCGCTAGTTGAGCTTGTCTCGCCTTTATCTGTAACTGTTAAGGAATCAATTTTAGAAAAAGGAGCGTCAATGAATTATCTTTCTTCCTCTAGCGAATTTTTAATCCCAGGGTTATATTTCATCTGTTCGTTTAGTCAAAAGCTTCCTTTTGGATAGTTTTTAAACCAAATAAAACACTGCCCAGGAGACAGTAGAAAACTGAACTTTTTGTGAAATTTGTTTATCTGACTTTCACTGATAACAAGTCTGGTTTAGTTGTTTTTATGGTAAAGTACTTGTACTTAGGTCATTAAATTCAATTCATTGCACGTACTAGATGCGGTACTTGTAGTCAGTGATGAAAAAGCTGCAAACAAGAAAATAAAGCAATGATTTGCAAACCATAACTATCACAGAAGCCTTATGTACTTATGTACTTGTTGTGGTGTGTAGTCTTTAATAGTTCGGTCAAAGCAGTTTTATGAACAGATTTTAAAAACATCAAAAAGGCCTTCAAGGTAACAATATTCTCTTAAACCAGCAATAGTCTTCTCAAGAAAAAAAGGTGACAACCGATATAAACTGGTAGAAAAGGAACAACAGTTGACGACAAGGGTATTTCACTCTCAGTTCTTCAGGGTATGGTTCTTTTGATTTGAAACATACCTGCATCGTCTGTCACCCTTTAGATGAAAACAGAAGAGGTATATCTGTATATTTTCAAATTGCAACGTTTTTTAAACGTGTGTATGTATTTTTAATTCACAAGAATGTATGACATTTTGGACTCCAGATACTCCCACTTATGCACACCTATATGTACATTTCATTATATCAATTGGTTTAGGCGAGGTCATATTAAAATTCCATCAAACGAGCAATATCTTTTAAATTGTGTATCTTTACCTTTATCAAGTTCACCCAAAATTTCAGCATCAAGCTAACGCCTACTTATGAGGGCAGATGTCCAGCTTGTTGTTCTGCTCCAAAACTTATTCGACTTCCCCACGCAACCAACAACTTTGGAGGTGATGAAATGCCTTATAGTGGCGTCGGTTATCACTGGGTCGATACCATTTACCCTCATGTGCCTAGCTAAGGAAGGCACATTAAATGCTACAGCTTCCCCACAGCCACATCGAGAGGGCTTTATCCTATTATTGACAAAGAAAGCCAAATGATAATTATGGCTGGTCAAATTTTATAATATCCAAAAAGTAATAATAATAAGAATAATCAATATTTACGTTTTGATCGTTAGAAACAGTAATTGATCCCAACAAGTTCTTCGACACTTTGTCGATGTCATTGCAAACTTGCTTTGGCAACTGAACAGATGTGGCAGTGACATAGGATACTTCCACGTAACATGGCAGCACAACTTTTTCAACTTTTTCCTCTACGAGAATGAACAGCTCTGGCAAGCCTACCTTCTCAAGAATCTGCATTAAATTTAATAGACAACAGATCTTACGTGAGACATGATTAAATAAAAGTCACGATTTAAACAGGATTAATGCAAGATTTTGTTTTGACCCGTAATTTTCGGTTATTTCTATTTACCAAGATTATGGCTTTAACTTCCTATTCATGCACTTATTAATTTCGACCTGTTTTAAATGGATTAACCTAATCAGTAAATATGAGAACTGAAGTGTCGGCATATAGAACTGGTGTATCCCATCCTAGTGCGGCTATGGGGCATACTAGGAATCTCCATGACGAACAAACATTTATCAACTTTCTTTGTTCCCCAGTTTTACATTAGTAAACTCACCGTTTTGCATAAAAAAAAACCCAGGAGAGAGTAGGACACCAAGGCCTTCTGATCTATGACTAACTCTTGATCGTCTGCCATCTCTACCAGAAGATCTGTAAAATGGTCAATGTCGCCATCAGTGGCTGTGGACAACTTCTGCCGCATGAACGCAGTGACAACTGCCACACTTGCGCTTGCATCGGTCATGGCATTTTCTAAAAGTTGATACCTGTCTCTGTACGTTTTAGACCTGTACAGAGGGTCTAGTGTTTCGAATTAAATTCTCATCACCTAGATAATACCCTACGAGAAAGTACATGTATATATTAATAAAAATTTCTGAAATTTCCCTGTTTGAAGTTTACATTGGTAGATAAGACATATTTCAGTGTTTCTGCTTGTAAAAGGCAATTGAAAGCGAGAATTCATGATGTACTTTAATTACAAATTATAACAAAGTGCGCACGTTGTTCCCTACTAATTACTGGTGAGCAGCAATGGTTTATATCCATATATAAGTGCTACCGTGCTGAAATAACATGAAACTGAAGTGAGTAACTGCTTTTAGTATCGACCGCAGTTGTTGAATTGAAAGCGAATCAAAAAACTTCTCTATTCTTGTAAAATGTAACCGGAATTTTCAATCTTGCGCTCGTTTCTTAGCAGGTGAATACTACTCGGCTAAAAATCTTCGAGCGAGACAATCAGCTCAGAAAGAGAGCTCTATTCAATTGTGTGGCAATGCAGTGATTATTATGAGCATGAATGTACAACATTATTTTCTTACTTGAGTGTTTATCCGTCAACATTTGTTGTCATGATGGGGAATGTTCTAGGAATTTTTCTCCCGTGGTAACTCTTGGTGCCACCCTTGACAAATATTTAATATTATTATTAATAATCCAGCCATTTGATAATACTAACGAATCTACACTTGTCTCAAGATTTAAAAAAGAACATATTAAATTTTAATATCCCAAATCAAATATAGAACAAGAAACCACCAAAAATAGGGAAACCCATTGAAATAGCTTGGATACAAATTGAAGGCTTACTTGGTTAAAGAGGGCTATTGCAACTTGCTTCATTGTCGCACTTTTTTCACAATCATCCCAACCAAATGGAATGGATATCTTGCAAACGGCATCCATTATCGCCTTGAAAGTCATTTCTTAGAAAAAAAGTATTCAATACAGATTAATGGAAAGCACACATCTCCTAACACCCAGTAACGTAAACCTGGAAAACTATCAACTTTAATGTCGTCATTGTCTCAGATGGCACCTGCATATGCGAGACCATAGAACTTAAGATCAAAGATTTAGAATTAAATGTTTGTGATTTTGGTCTGTGGTTTGAATCGATTAAAAAATCTTTTTTCTGTGAAACCACATACTACCTAGTAGCAATCAATTCATCTTCCATGCTGACTAGGGAACAGTCCTCTGAGACTCCTCCTTCGGCTATTCATTGATAAAACCTCCCCACCGGGACGAATGCAGTATAAAAGAAAAAAGAGAGCACGACATACCTTGTAAAATATCTTTATTACACGACTCGGGCAGTCAGAGGGCCAATAACTAAAATCAACCAATCAAAATGCTCTATTGCCGGTCCAATATTCTCTAAGTATTGGACCGGGCACTGTCCCGAATGGTCCCCAATGATACCACATTTGTGTCCCTTTGAACTTCAGTCGTATAATAAATCTTTTATTAACCAAGCTTGCTCGGGACCGTACTAAAAGAATATCGACCCTCGGTCTTTAATGTACGGACCTCGCTGCGCTCGGTCTGTACTGTCAAGACCTCGGGCCGATATTCTCCCAGTATGGCCCTTGCGCTTGGTTAATAAGATATATGTATTGCCAACAACAGAAAGAGCAGCTTTTAGTGCCGTCGTTTTGGCAGACTGTGGGGCTCCAAATAAGACAGGTAGAGCACATCCACCGAACTTCTTGACGACAAGGTCATAATTGGCACCAATGGCGACACATGCGATGGTCATAAGACCTTTAGGGAAATTATTAGCCAGCAGATTTTGCTCAGCCAAAATAAGATTCTGCAGAGCTTACCCGTCATCAATGGCTACAACATCACAAGAATTAGAACAAATGCAATTATTTCGTTGCTGTTACTATTTTAAGTACATGTATATGTTATGTTAAGACTACTACTCATCTTCAGATTTTCTCCATTATCTAGATTTAAGATTTTTCTGGTGGCAATGCATGCATGGGTATAATATTGCGCAGATACAACAACATATGCCTTTATTTGTGTAAAAGGTACCTTTGCGTCGATTGTGCATGTAAGCCCGGAGTAACATACTTGTTATTCCGGTCAAAACAGGAAGGGATGTATCATCCAAAAGGATGTAATTCTGTGAATCCCTTGGAATGACACTTCCGGTATCATCAATGTGGATCGACTTGTTCAGGACCCAAACATCTGTGGCTTGCTTTCCAATCACCTGGAACAATAACATTCCAACATATCAATTGATATATAAAAATGAAAACAATCATAGATATTTCTCTAAATTTGTACCAAGTGTAGAAATTAAGACTGCAATCAAACTGGGTCGACTACCTGTAGAAAGTTGCAATTCATTCACTATAGTTTCTATGTTAATTTATATATCTGGTTAATGAGAAAAAAAACCTTTGCACGTGGCGAGCATCAGCACCCCTAAGCTAGTCACTGAATAAGATAAATGGGTATCGCAATATACTGGCAATACAAATTACCGAAAACTGGTATCATTTTCCGCCGCTCTTCGCGTGGTTTTTTCATGTAGGCCTTACATAGTCCATACAAGTATTGCGAAAGGAAAGGGTCCTTTGTTTTCTGGATCCATACTGCATCGCTTTTGAATGCATTTATGCTTAACAAGGGTAGATAGGGGTAAACGTGATAGAACATGGGTTACCTAGGGTAGACGAGGGTGACCGCGGTAGTGCATGGCTAAACAAGGGTAGATGGGGGTAAACGGAGTAGAACATGGGTTACCTTGGGTAGATGAGGATGAACGTGGTGGAACATGGCTACACAAGGGTACAAAGGGGTAAACGTAGTAGAATATAGGTTAACTAGAGTATATGAGGGTGAACGTGCTAAAACATGGCTAAATAAGGGTAGATGGAGGTAAACATGGTAGAACATGGGTTACCTAGGTTAGATGAGGATAAACATGCTAGAACATGGCTAAACAAGGGTAGATGGGGGTAAACGGGGTAAAACATGGGTTACCTAGGGTAGATGAGGGTGAACGTGGTAGAACATGGCTAAACAAGAGTAGATGGGGTAATAGTATTAGAGTAGAGGTTACGTAGGGTAGATGTGGATGACCGGGATAGAACATGGCTAAACAAGGGTAGGTGGGGGTAAACGGAGTAGAACATGGCTTAACTAGCGTAGATAAGGGTGAACGTGGTAAAACATGGCTAAATAAGGACAGATGGAGGTAAACGTGGTAGAATATGGGTTACCTAGGGTAGATAAGGATAAACGTGGTAGAACATGGCTAAACGAGGGTAGATCGGGGTAATGGTGGTAGAATAGAGGTTACCCTAAGGAAGATGAGGATGACCGTGATAGAACATGGCTAACCAAGGGTAGATGGGGGTAAGCGGGGTAGAACATGGCTTAGCTAAGGTAGATGAGGATAACAGTTGTAGTACATGGCTAAACAAGAGTAGATAGGGGTAAAAGGAGTAGAACATGGGTTACCTAGGGGAGATGAGGGTGAACGTGGTAGAACATGGCTACACAAGGGTAGAGGGAGGTAAACGTGGTAGAATATGGATTAACTAGAGTAGATGAGGGTAAACGTGGTAAAACATGGCTAAATAGGGGTAGATGGAGGTAAACGTAGTAGAACATGGGTTACCTAGGGTAGATGAGGATGAACGTAATAGAACATGGCTAAACAAGGGTAGATGGGGGTAAACGGGGTAAAACATGGGTTACCTGGGGTAGATGAGGGTGAACGTAGTAGAACATGGCTAAACAAGGGTAGATGGGGGTAATTGTGGTAGAATAGAGGTTACGTAGGGTAGATAAGGATGACCGTGATAGAACATGGCTAAACAAGGGCAGGTGGGGATAAACGGGGTAGAACATAGCTTAACTAGCGTAGATAAGGGTGAACGTGGTAAAATATGGCTAAATAAGGGTCGATGGAGGGAAACGTGATAGAACATGGGTTACCTAGGGTAGATTAAAATGAACGTGGTACAACATGGCTAAACAAGGGTAGATGGGGGTGAACGGGGTAAAACATGGGTTAACTAGGGTAGATGAGGGTGAACGTGGTAGAATATGGCTAAACAAGGGTAGATGGGGGTAATGGTGGTAGAATAGAGGTTACCTAGGGAAGATGAGGGTGACCGTGATAGAACATGACTAAACAAGGGTAGATGGGGTAAGCGGAATAGAACATAGCTTAACTAGCCTAGATTAGGGTGAACGTGGTAAAATATGGCTAAACAAGGGTAGATGGGGGTAAAAGGGGAAGAATATGGGTTACCTAGGGTAGATAAGGACAAACGTGGTAGAACATGGCTAAACAAGGGTAGATGGGGGTAAATGGGGTAGAACATGGGTTAACAAGTGTAGATGAGGATGAACGTGGTAGAACATGGCTAAACAAGGGTAGATGGGGGTAAATGGGGTAGAACATGGGTTACCTAGGGTAGATGAGGGTGAACGTAGTAGAGCATGGCTAAACAAGGGTAGATGGGGGTAATTGTGGTAGAAGAGAGGTTACGTAGGGTAGATGAAGATGACCGTGATAGAAGTTGGCTAAACAAGGGTAGGTGGGGATAAACGGGGTAGAACATGGCTTCACTAGCGTAGATAGGGGTGAACGTGGTAAAATATGGCTAAATAAGGGTAGATGGGGGTAAACGGGGTAGAACATGGGTTAACTAGGGTAGATGAGGGTGAACGTGGTAGAACATGGCTAAACAAGGGTAGATGGGGGTAAATAGGGTAGAACATGGGTTACCTAGGGTAGATGAGAGTGAACGTGGTAGCACATGGCTAAACAAGGGTAGATGGGGGTAAAGGGGGTAGAATATGGGTTAACTAGGGTAGATGAGGGTGAACCTGGTAGAACATGGCTAAACAAGAGTAGATGGGGGTAAACGGGGTAGAACATGGGTTATCTAGGGTACATGAGGGTAACCGTGGTAGAACATGGCTAAACAAGGGTAGATTGGGGTAAACGGGAAAGAATATGAGTTACCCAGGGTAGATGAGGGTGAACGGGGTAGACTATGGCTAAACAAGGGCAGATGGGGGTAAACGCGGTAGAAGATGGGTTACCTAGGGTAGATTAGGGTAAAGGTGGTAAAACATGGCTAAACAAGGGTAGATGGGGGTAAACGCGGTAGACCATGGGTTAACTAGGGTAGATGAGGGTGAACCTGGTAGAAGATGGCTAAACAAGGGTAGATGGGGGTAAACGGGGTAGAACATGGGTTACCTAGAGTAGATGAGGGTGAACGTGGTAGAACATGGCTAAACCAGGGTAGATGGGGGTAAACGTGGTAGAACATGGGTTACCTAGGGTAGATGAGGGTGAACGTTGTAGAACTTGGCTAATCAAGGGTAGATGGGGGTAAACGTGGTAGACCATGGGTTAGCTAGGATAGATGAGAGTCAACGTGGTAGAACATGGTTAACCAAGGGTAGATGCGGGTAAACGTGGTAAAACATGGGTTACCTGGGGTAGCTGGGGGAAAACGTGGTAGATTATGGGTTTACTAGGGTTGATGGGGATAAATGTGGTAGAACATGGGTTACCTAGGGTAGACGGGGGTAAACGTGGTATAACATAGGTTTCCTAGTGTAGATTATGGTAAACGTGGTAGAACAGGGGTTACCTAGGGTAGATGAGGTTAACGTGGTAGAACATGGGTTACCTAGGGTAGATGGGGGTAACTGTGGTAGAACATGGGTTACCTAGGGTAGATGGGGGTAACTGTGGCAGAACATGGGTTACCTAGGGTAGATGGGGGTAACTGTGGTAGAACATGGGTTACCTAGGGTAGATAGGGGTAAACGTGATAGAACATGGGTTACCAAGGGTAGATGAGGGTGAACGTGGTAGAACATGGCTAAACCAGGGTAGATGGGGGTAAACGTGGTAGAATATGGGTTACCTAGGATAGATGAGGGTAAACGTTGTAGAACTTGGCTAATCAAGGATAGATGGGGGTAAACGTGGTAGACCATGGGTTAGCTAGGATAGATGAGAGTCAACGTGGTAGAACATGGTTAACCAAGAATAGATGCGGGTAAACGTGGTAAAACATGGGTTACCTAGGGCAGCTGGGGATAAACGTGGTAGATTATGGGTTTACTAGGGTTGATGGGGGTAACTGTGGAAGAACATGGGTTACCTAGGGTAGATGGGGGTAATTGTGGTAGAACATGGGTTACCTAGGGTAGATAGGGGTAAACGTGATAGAACATGGGTTATCTACGGTAGATGAGATTGAACGTGGTAGAACATGGGTTACCTAGGGTAGATGATGGTAAACGTGGTAGAACATGGGTTACCTAGTGTAGATGAGGGTGAACGTTGTAGAACATGGCTAAAAAAGGGTAGATGGGATTAAACGCGGTAGAACATGGTTTACCTGGGGTAGAAGGGGGTAAACGCGGTAGAACATGGGTTACCTATGGTAGATGGGAGTGAGCGTGGTAGAACATGAGTTAACTAGAGTAGATGAGGGTTAGCGCTGTAGAACATAGTTAATCAAGGGTATATGGGGGTGAACGTAGTAGAACATGGGTAAATTAGGGTAGATGTGGGTTAATGAGGGAATACAAAGGTAACTGATAGAAAAAGGTTACATAGGACATATCGTGCAACATACATGATCGTAATAACACTTAGTATTAATGTGTATTAATTATTGGGACATGATATGGACCTAACATGAACGTTTTGCCCATTTTTCCACCGCAAAATTACCAGACGACAGCTAACTTGATCTGAGAGGCAAGTTATACTTGAGGTTCAGTTTTCACTCCCAGTTTAAGGTCAAAACGAGTATATTGGTTCATCGTTCCCTCTCATATCTAAAGTTCCGTCGCCTTCGTAAATTACTTTACGACGCAGGGATATCAAAGACGTTGTGCGGCCGCCATATTGGCATTACGTTCACTTATTCTCAGTATTTCAGGCAAAACTCGCAACGCAACGCGCAAACTCGCGCGTCAACACGCAAGTACTTCAACTGCGCAGTCTGGGAGTAAATTTTTGAGGTTTTGGGTGGATGTTGTGAGGCCCTAATAACTATTAGGCCGAACTTCTTCGAAAAATTTATCGTTTTTATTCTTGAATAGGAGTGAATGAGCGAGTCTTTGCGCGAGTGGAAAGCAGTGGACTTCAAGTGACTGCATCATCATGTTTGGCGATATCAGTCGTCACTCACATCGTTGCCATCAAAGGCTGCTAATTACGTGTTTTAATTGCATGATAAAAACGTTAAAATACACCTCTTCTTTTTTCTTTCTAGAATTATGTCAAAGCTGTTTCCTCTTTCCGTGTGCGCCGATAGGTTCGGTTTCAAAGATTTGATCAGTAGGTAACTTTAAGCAATAGCCTTTTTACCATAATTACAGTTGCAAGTAAAAACGATCGACCTCGGTACATGTTTGGGGAATAAACCACAAAAAATGTCCTTTCAACTAATGAGAGCCTTAAGCAAGGTAACCCGTTTCCCATAGAGTTTTAAAATATCGTAAATGATATAAATTATAACATTCCCTAAACAATGGCCATGGCTGGCATGTACAGATGAAAACAACCTGATGCAAGGAACGGTCAAGGAAAGTTTAAAAAAAAAACTATTACATCTGTTACCACTGAATAACTTTAACGCTTAAAGACTTTCAGAAAAGGTTGCATATAAGAAGTACAGCGAGAGTGAGAGAAGAAATAAGGCTCGACAACATGACACTTCTCTTTGGAGTAAACTAGTATCTTGTCCACTCCTAAAGCCACATAAATACTGAGAATTATTTTTTCCCTCTCTCTCCCTTATTAATCCATATATTTATTTTTTGTTTTCGTTTGCTTATGTCACGGTTTTCATTCAAAGGTGCCTTCATGTCAAACTTTTTAAAACAATCGATGACAAACTGCTTAAACTGAGAATCGATATGCTGAATATGTGAAGCAGCCCCACGAACCCTCGGGAGGAAATAAGACGCACTAGTGTAACAATAACTGCTTTTATTATCCAACTACACTTCGTAAAGTACAAATAACGCCACAAACGAGTACAAATATCACACGGTAATTGTACTCTGGAGTACCGGTTAAACAGGTTTTCTCGCATCGCGCAAGCGAAGAATTGAATTGTAGTCACGAAAAAAAAATGGCGGACAATTTGAATCATATTTCCGACGACGAAGAGTCAGAGTGATTGGAAAATATACATCCAAGTTTATTAGATGTATCAAACGAAGAAAAACAGCTAGACGACCTGGAAATTTCTTCATTTATTGAAGAAAAAAGAAGCAGCAACACGACAACACGCCAATTCCGTTCCGCTTCGCATACTTCTGTCGCGCACTCCCCATCAATAAATATCCGCGAATTTTTCCCGCACTGAAATAACAGTTTGGCGTGTTGGATAATAAATGACTTATTAGACGTTTTGTTGTGTAGTATCGCTGAGTATTTTTACTCGTTATTTGTATTTTCATTCGCCCTACGGGCTCGTCAAAATACGGCACAACTCGTAAAAATACTCAGGGATACTACACAACAAAACGTCTAATAAGATATATTTATTATCCAACTACACATCGTAGAGTACAAATAACGCCATAGACGAGTACAAATATCACGCGGTATTTGTACTCCAGAGTACCGGTTAAACAGGTTTTCTCGCATCGCGCAAGCGAAGAACTGAATTTTAGTTACGAAAAAAAAAATGGCGGACAATTTGAAACATATTTCCGAGGACGAAGAGTCAGAATGACTGGCAAATATACATCTAAGTTTATTAGATGAATCGAACAAAGAAAACAGCTGGACGACCTGGAAATTTCTTCATTTATTGAAGAAAAAAGAAGCAGCAACACGACAACGCGCCAATTCCGTTCCGCTTCGCATACTTCTGTCACGCACTCCCCGTAAGTAACTATCCGCGAAATTCGCACGCACTGAAGTAACAGTTTGACGTGTTGGATAATACGTAACTTATTAGACGTTTTGTTGTGAAGTACCGCTGAATATTTTTACTCGTTATTTGTATTTTGACTCGCCCTACGGGCTTGTCAAAATACGGCACAAGTCGTAAAAATACTCAGCGATACCACACAACAAGACGTCTAATAAGATGTATTTATTAAGTGTCATAAAAGTGATGAGCAATTTCCTTGACTTACTAATGCATTTCTAGAGGAAACAACTTATGCACTAGAAAATTGCCAAATGTCGTCTTGGCTGGTAAAGTCCTTTTTTTACAATCGCTATTTGAACTTTTGATAAGTAGTTTTTTAGAAAAGCTTTTCAAGATAAAAATTAGTGAGGTCGAAATGTCGTTCAAAATTATTATCATTAATTTTTATCTTGAAAAGCTATTTTAACTAAAACCCTTGTCACCCACGGATATAAAACAAAATTATCCAGAGAATAAATCTCAAGTCAAAAGAATGTTGCCTTATCGGAGCAGATCTAGAAAGGAAACATGAAGACCGCTCAGCGCTTTCTAAAAGTTATTGTGATAAACACATTTCCGAATATATACATCACATAATGGAAAGCTTCTTTGAAACAAATTATTTGAATTTCATTGTTTTGACTAAAATTACTATCTTTGCGGAAAAATAACTTGAAATTCGATTTACTTAACCAACCAATCACGGCTTCTAAAAAAATATCATCAGAGCTCAATTCGCTTGACTACATAATTTAACACTTTCGAAAAAAAGGGCTTTTATAATTTGATAATTTCCAAGTTTCCATAAAGAGAACATTAATAAGGTTCCTGTTCCAGGTAGATACAAGTAGCTGTTAGATGAGCTTTTTTAAAAATGTTTAGCTGGATGTACCATTTTTGTCCCTTACAGATAATGTCCTCCCACCACAAGGAAACAATTGACATTTCTAAGCTTTCTAAGACCATTTTATTCCAATCAAGTGCGTCCACTTTACTTGTGCCTACCAAGGTGTAGTTGACTTTGGCCAATTTTCAAAATCAAATGTCACGTTGTCGCCAATGAGCATGAATGAAGCCCACTGAGATACTTTGTCAAACCCTTTACTTCTCATCCACTTCCTGGCATGGTGAAGAGATTCACTGGCACTTTTACCGTGGAACAAATGATCGTAGAAGCAATTCATGAACTCTTCTGTTGCTTCATCCTCCAGTGCCCATCGTGCCGCTAACACCGAGCGAGCACCAGATCCTAAGAACGCTCGGGCGATCCCAATAACTCCCTCTGTTTTGACGTCTCCACGTGCACTGTGACAACAGCTGAGTACAACCAGTTTAGCTCTCACCTGAACTTCTGAAATGTCCTGCATCGTCAAAAGGTAGTCTTTCTCTCGTGGAGGACCGTCAATGGGGCCTTTAGGAGAGAGAACAATCTCTCCTCTATCAGGACTACCATGGGCAGCAAAATGTATCAGGCTTACTGAATTTATCGCTTGAAGTACAGCCTGTTTTGTTGCGCGGTCTCCAATCAAGGGCTTGACGCCAAGACGACTTCCAATCGTCTCTGCTTCCTTTCTTGCACGTGGCAATGGTGTTACTAACGTGCGTCTACCTTGGTACAATACCTCTCTAACCTCGGGGTCACCGACTATCAGCGCACCACTCTTACTGTGGTACTCGGGAGGACTGTCCTGAATAAGCTTCAGAGTAGTCAAGGAGGGAATGATGCGGATCCTGAATGTGTCCGAAAAATATTTGCCCTCTTTATCAGTTAAGGATGCAAATGGCACTTGGTACATGCAAGAATCAGGTACAATTATAATCTCAGGCTCTCTCAGTAAATCGGCCACAGAGGCAATGATTATATTGTGACACAGGTGGAGACTCGTTTTAGTGATGTCTTTTTCAGGTTTCCGGAAGCTTTCTTTTAAAAACTCATCTAAGTCAGGGACTAATCCAGTCTCTTCGTTTTTGTTCAAGCTCTCTTCCTTTTTTGTAAAACGAATAGCTTCTGTTGCTGTAAGAATCCAAAATCGCACATCTGCTTTACCAACCGAGATATAAAGGCATGTACAGTCAGTTTCCTTTGCGATAATGTTCTGAATGCCCCACCAAGATTGTGGATTGCCTGAAAACTGTTCTTTAATAGAGTATTGAGCTGCCATTAAGTCGGCTAGGCCTCTTGCCCGTTTCAACTCTTCCACGTAAAGAGCGCCTTGCGGATTCCCGGTGGAGGAGAGCAACCAACTGAGCACCTGGTAGGTATGGGCACCGTGCTCCTCTAAAAGAGATACTTTAATCTGATCGCTGTCTTTAATAAAACCACGCAAAGTATCAAATTTGTCAGTGCAACGATAAAGATACGAAAAGGCCTCTTTAAAATCGAATTGTAATAGCCTTAACGTTGCTAGATTACAAAGGCACTTAAACTCAATCAGGTTGTGTCCAATATCCTTGCTTGATAAGAGACCCTTCTGAAGGTAATTTTCAGCCACGTCATAATTACCAAGGAATAAAAAACATCCTCCTAACTGTGCGTAATCGATTGCTTCATCTTCTCTAAGACCCAAGTCCAAGTGAATGGCAAGGGCTTTCTTGACATAGTCTTGAGCCTTGCTATATTCACCACGCTTAAAAGAAATAAGGCCAAGGTTTTCGTAATCTTCCGCTTCTCCTTCTTTGTCACCGGTTTCCATTCTCATTGCACGTGCTTTCTCTAAATAATCGTCGCCCTTTGCAAACTTACCACGTAATAAAAACAAACCTGCTAACTTTCCATAAATAATGGCCTCAATTCTTCTGCAGCCAATTCTCTTTGTGATTGATAGCGCTGTGTAGAGACATTCGTGAGCTTTGTCATGTTCACCAAGCATTCCAAGCATTGTTCCGAGGTTTCCGTTCCTTATTGCTTCTCCTTCTCTGTCGCCGATTTCTATACTGATAGCGAGTGCTTTCTCTTGATACTCTAGGGCCTTGTCATATTTACCAAGCGATTGGAACAGTGTTCCTAGGTTTCCGTAGCTTGCTGCTTGTCCTTTTCTGTCGCCAATTTTTATTCTGATAGCGAGTGCTTTCTCTTGATGCTCTCGGGCCTTGTCATATTTACCAAGCGATTGGAACAATGATCCTAGGTTTCCGTAGCTTGCTGCTTGTCCTTTTCTGTCGCCAATTTTTATTCTGATAGCGAGTGCTTTCTCTTGATGCTCTCGGGCCTTGTCATATTTACCAAGCGATTTGAACAATGATCCTAGGTTTCCGTAGCTTGCTGCTTGTCCTTTTCTGTCGCCAATTTTTATTCTGATAGCGAGTGCTTTCTCTTCATGCTCTCGGGCCTTGTCATATTTACCAAGCGATTTGAACAATGGTCCTAGGTTTCCGTAGCTTGCTGCTTGTCCTTCTCTGTCACCGATTTCTATTGTGATAGCGAGTGCTTTCTCTTGATACTCTAGGGCCTTGTCATATTTACCAAGCGATTGGAACAATGTTCCAAGGTTTCCATAGCTTGCTGCTTCTCCTTCTCTGTCGAAGATTTCTATTCTGATAGCGAGTGCTTTCTCTTGATACTCTCGGGCCTTGTCAAGTTTACCAAGCGATTGGAACAATGTTCCTAGGTTTCCGTAGCTTGATGCTTGTCCTTTTCTGTCGCCAATTTTTATTCTGATAGCGAGTGCTTTCTCTTGATACTCTCGGGCCTTGTCATATTTACCAAGCGATTCGAACAGTGTTCCTAGGTTTCCGTAGCTTGATGCTTGTCCTTTTCTGTCGCCAATTTCTATTCTCATAGCGAGTGCTTTCTCTTGATGCTCTCGGGCCTTGTCATATTTACCAAGCGATTTGAACAATGATCCTAGGTTTCCGTAGATTGCTGCTTGTCCTTCTCTGTCACCGATTTCTATTGTGATAGCGAGTGCTTTCTCTTGATACTCTAGGGCCTTGTCATATTTACCAAGCGATTGGAACAATGTTCCTAGGTTTCCGTAGCTTGCTCCTTGTCCTTCTCTGTCACCAATTTCTATTGTGATAGCGAGTGCTTTCTCTTGAAACTCTAGGGCCTTGTCATAATTACCAAGCGATTGGAACAATGTTCCTAGGTTTCCGTAGCTTGCTGCTTGTCCTTCTCTGTTACCGATTTCTATTGTGATAGCGAGTGCTTTCTCTTGATACTCTCGGGCCTTGTCATATTTACCAAGCGATTGGAACAATGTTCCTAGGTTTCCGTGGCTTGATGCTTGTCCTTTTCTGTCGCC
The DNA here is from genome assembly GCF_964205215.1 of Stylophora pistillata. Classification (NCBI taxonomy): domain Eukaryota; kingdom Metazoa; phylum Cnidaria; class Anthozoa; order Scleractinia; family Pocilloporidae; genus Stylophora; species Stylophora pistillata. The sequence goes on from NC_142532.1 coordinate 14,497,327, forward strand.
AATTTCTATTCTCATAGCGAGTGCTTTCTCTTGATACTCTCGGGCCTTGTCATATTTACCAAGCATTTGGAACAATGTTCCTAGGTTTCCGTAGCTTGCTGCTTGTCCTTCTCTGTCGCCGATTTCTATTCTGATAGCGAGTGCTTTTTCTTGATACTCTTGGGCCTTGTCATATTTACCAAGCGATTGGAACAATGTTCCTAGGTTTCCGTAGCTTGATGCTTGTCCTTTCCTGTCGCCAATTTTTATTCTGATAGCGAGTGCTTTCTCTTGATACTCTCGGGCCTTGACATATTTACCAAGCGATTGGAACAATGTTCCTAGGTTTCCGTAGCTTGATGCTTGTCCTTTTCTGTCGCCGATTTCTATTCTGATACCGAGTGCTTCCTCTTGATACTCTCGGGCCTTGTCATATTTACCAAGCGATTGGAACAATGTTCCTAGGTTTCCGTAGCTTGCTGCTTCTCCTTCTCTGTCGCCGATATCTATTCTGATAGCGAGTGCTTTCTCTTGATACTCTCGGGCCTTGTCATATTTACGAAGCGATTGGAACAATGTACCTAGTTTTCCGTAGCATGATGCTTGTCCTTTTCTGTCGCCGATTTCTATTCTGATACCGAGTGCTTCCTCTTGATACTCTTGGGCCTTGACATATTTACCAAGCGATTGGAACAATGTTCCTAGGTTTCCGTAGCTTGATGCTTCTGCTTCTCTGTCGCCGATATCTATTCTGATAGCGAGTGCTTTCTCTTGATACTCTCGGGCCTTGTCATATTTACCAAGCGATTGGAACAATGTTCCTAGGTTTCCGTAGCTTGATGCTTGTCCTTTTCTGTCGCCAATTTTTATTCTGATAGCGAGTGCTTTCTCTTGATACTCTCGGGCCTTGTCATATTTACCAAGCGATTGGAACAATGTTCCTAGGTTTCCGTAGCTTGCTGCTTCTCCTTCTCTGTCGCCGATATCTATTGTGATAGCTAGTGCTTTCTCTTGATACTCTCGGGCCTTGTCATATTTACCAAGCGATTGGAACAATGTTCCTAGGTTTCCGTAGCTTGCTGCTTCTCCTTCTCTGTCGCCGATATCTATTGTGATAGCTAGTGCTTTCTCTTGATACTCTCGGGCCTTGTCATATTTACCAAGCGATTGGAACAATGTTCCTAGGTTTCCGTAGCTTGCTGCTTCTCCTTCTCTGTCGCCGATATCTATTCTGATAGCGAGTGCTTTCTCTTGATACTCTCGGGCCTTGTCATATTTACCAAGCGATTGGAACAATGTTCCTAGGTTTCCGTAGCTTGATGCTTGTCCTTTTCTGTCGCCGATTTCTATTCTGTCACCGAGTGCTTCCTCTTGATACTCTCGGGCCTTGTCATATTTACCAAGCGATTGGAACAATGTTCCTAGGTTTCCGTAGCTTGAGGCTTGTCCTTTTTTGTCGCCAATTTTTATTCTGATAGCGAGTGCTTTCTCTTGATACTCTCGGGCCTTGTCATATTTACCAAGCGATTGGAACAATGTTCCTAGGTTTCCGTAGCTTGCTGCTTCTCCTTCTCTGTCGCCGATATCTATTCTGATAGCTAGTGCTTTCTCTTGATACTCTCGGGCCTTGTCATATTTACCAAGCGATTGGAACAATGTTCCTAGGTTTCCGTAGCTTGCTGCTTCTCCTTCTCTGTCGCCGATATCTATTCTGATAGCTAGTGCTTCCTCTTGATACTCTCGGGCCTTGTCATATTTACCAAGCGATTTGAACAATGTTCCTAGGTTTCCGTGGCTTGATGCTTGTCCTTTTCTGTCGCCAATTTCTATTCTCATAGCGAGTGCTTTCTCTTGATACTCTCGGGCCTTGTCATATTTATCAAGCATTTGGAACAATGTTCCTAGGTTTCCGTAGCTTGCTGCTTGTCCTTCTCTGTCGCCGATTTCTATTCTGATAGCGAGTGCTTTCTCTTGATACTCTCGGGCCTTGTCATATTTACCAAGCGATTGGAACAATGTTCTTAGGTTTCCGTAGCTTGATGCTTGTCCTTCTCTGTCGCCGATTTCTATTCTGATAGCGAGTGCTTTCTCTTGATACTCTCGGGCCTTGTCATATTTACCAAGCGATTGGAACAATCTTCCTAGGTCTACGTAGCTTACTGCTTGTCCTCTTCTGTCGCTAATTCCTATTCTTAGAGCGAGAGCCTTTTCTTGATATTCACTGGCCTTGTCGTATTTACCAAGTCCTTGGAGCAGTTTTCCTAGGTTTCCATAACATACAGCCTCGCCTTCTGCATCACTATTCTTTTTCATAATGGTCATTGCTGACTCATAAAATCCTTTGGCCTCCACGAACTTATTTTGATCCTGGAGTATCTTTGCTAGTCTTAACTGTAGCCATCCTTTTCCTAGAGTATCATCAGATTCCTGAAATAAGAGTAGTTGTTCTCTGACGTATTTTTCAGTATTTGTATAGTTAAATAATGTGGAGTATGCCTTTGTTGCTGTGGTAAAGATATCTTGGTAAAGTAATTTAGCCATTGGACTATCCTCTCTAAATCCCCGATTGTGTAGGAAAATGTAACATTCGCGGCACATTTCCATGGCTTGTAGAACATGGCCAGTGTTGAGAAGAAAAATTGCAACAGCTGTAGCTATGCTGATAATTGACGTGGTTGTAGCGTCCACTTCTGTGTTGTCCATCATAACCTTGTTCGCTGTTGGTGTCAGAATTAAAGGAAATCAAACATAATACATCCAAGAGAAGGGACTCAGACAACTCTTATTCAATGGCGGTTTTACAGTGTAAAATTTTTTGTTCAAGAGGAAAGTAATTGGGTTAATACTAGGAGGGGTGGCGGGGAAGGTTCACAAAGAGGTGAATACTGACAGAAATTTGACGTAAATTTAAGTTTCCGCCGCCTCGGTCGTGTAAGATGTATTTGCTTCGATTAAATGAAAATGCCTTCCAGTGCATTTCCACTAATTCATGGCTTTTACCATTTGAGATTGAAAACATGAAAAATCTAATTTAAAATGCGAGTTCTTTTCCCGTTGACTGATGAATTAAAAATAAATATGTTTACTTTGGAAAACAAGGAGATTGGCCTCATATTTTATACAAAATCATGATTTCAGTTCACGGCGGCAGCTATGGATGAAAATAGATGATATTGAGAAGAAAGAAACCTTATTGGTTGGTTGGGGCTCCAAATGATCTTATCTTAAGTTTATGTATCATATACATTGTTTCTCGCTTTTCAGTTAACTTTCTAGCAAAAAACTATGGCAATTCTACATAATTTATAACTCATTTGAAGAGGCAGTATCTTGTCAAAAGAGTTCTCTTTTTCTGAAGGTTAAGGAGGATTTCACACCCCCTTGGTTGGCGACACAACCAACTAAAAATAGAGTAGAACTCCTGACGTTCAGAAAAAGCAAAATAGCGCTTCCGGGAAAGTGAAAGGTTTTTAGCCAACTTTCACTCCGTGAGCTTCCGTCGGCATGCACTTTTTAGGTAGTCAGCTAGGTAAAAAACCACTAAAAATAACGTCGAGGGCCGGGCAAACCACGAACCCTCATTACTCTCTCAAAGCTATTTTTTCATCAGGAGATTTAAAAATTTCCGGTTTTTCCCTTTCTGAACGTTTCATGATAAGGAATTGACTTGTTCATTTCCGAAAGCCAGAGGAATCAAACTCGAGTGTCAACAATCAAAGTGACGCTATGGTGAAATCACGGATAAACTATGCAAAATACAATTAAAATATACAGTGATTTTTCTGAAATTAAAGCCAACGATGCTGTGGTTCCAGTATACAGAATAACGTTGGCATCCTAAAAAAGTCCTCCTCAAAGCTTTCTCGATAATCCTAAGGCCGTGTTAACGCCACGAATTTGCATATCAAACCCCTTCCTAACCCTTTTTTTATTGTATAAATATTATATCGAAAGAAATCGAAATTGCTAAATAGTAGCGTTTCAGGGACACAGGAACAAAGATTGACGAGACTGCTAAGACAGAGGCAGCGAGCGTTTTGAAACGTGGGGAGGGGAGAGGGGAGGCATACGCATACCCCTACTCAAATTTTCCAAAATGCCCCTTGCGTTGTTCGTTAACACAAGCAAACCAATCTGTAATCTTTACAGTTTCGACTGTGACCGTAATCCACTTTTGACCTACTTTCATTTTTCCCGGCCCAGTCTAAATCTTTCAGCTAAGCATTTGATTGGGTTCTCTCAGACAAAATTAACTCGTCTAATTTCCTAGACGTGCTGTCTAGTCTAATGGGGAACTGCCGACAGTTGATAAGCTTCTCGGGCACAGGCTGGAGCTGTTCAAAAAATAGTTTTATGACAGGTCATTTTGCCAAGCACGATGCTGATGAAAGAATTTATAAAAAGATCATAAGATTAAATATCTTGCCAAATTTTATGCCGCGCTAAGGATATTTTTTGGCAGCAAAACGTGGGGAGGGGGGCGCTGAGCCCCCCTCAAAAAAATTTTTAGTTGGGGCGGGGGACACTGCAGCCGTCCGGCCCCCTGCTCCGCCGCTATGTGAGAGCAGTCACAATCAGCAATATAAGAGTATATACATGTTTATCTGAACTTTGGGCGCAAACTTAGGACTTGGAAATTGAGATTAACACAAAGTAAACCTCTTGGGCGCTAACGTAAGAGTTAACAAGAGACGAGATCCACTTCCACATGGTATCGCGCATGTCCACACGTCACGAACTTGTGTAACACAATACGAATTTCACATATTCACAAGTAAAGATATAATTTGAAGTTAGGAAAGCTCTGCGATTCAAATAAGATGAAATGAAATAAAAGCCGAATTACATGTAACACCACCCGCACAATAAGAGAATAAAGTGGACCACCACATGGCCTTAAGTTTGGTAATGAATCATGATAACAACTTTGACCCGATAAGTTTGATATTTCTCATACCTATTTACTGGATGATGATTGTATATTATGAGGGGAAGTTACATTTTAATTAATTTTGGAACGATTAAAGTGTTAACAGCCGGACCAAGTCATATCTCTCCGCTATTGAGTTATTCGCCAAATTTTGGATGTATTCCGCAAATATGAAGGCCATAAAGTAAAACAAATAATATTATTCCTTCTTTCGCCTCATATATGATAAGTTATCCACTACACACTGACAGTGAACGCTTCGATGGCTCAGGAGACAAACTATGATACCAAAACATCTTTAAATTTTTTTTTTAACATATATGACGGCTTTCCCAGCCGCCATTTTTATATTAGAAATAACAATCCGTTGATTAGTTGCTAAAAGTTCCTATGATTTTCAAGAAACGTTCAATCTGTTCAGGATAAAACGTGAATGCAGAAGTAAGAGTTTAACCTTTGCTATCTTCTTTGAGGTGATGGAGGTTTATTTTTCAATTCGTTTGTTATTTTAAATTTCAGTGTGTTAAATGTACAGCTAATAAACGGAAACAAAAAACAAGTTCCTAATTTTTCCTTGAACTTATCTCGGAATTAATGATTTCCTATTTTCAGTGTTTTTTGTCACATACTTTCGGTCAAAGTTTTCATTTTCCATCAAGTCATCACAACTCGGAAATAAATGTGTTATACATCCATATTAAGGGGAGGGGGACTTTTGGTGCATTTCACCCCTCTTTTGTGACACGACTGTAGCACCCCTCCTTTCTATCTTTTGAAAAAGGATGCTAAATATCTAGAGGCACATAGATAACAGACCGTGCGTTACTGTAACGGTGAGAATATTATCAATGTCTTTACTACTTACAGAACATATCATTTACTTCTGCCGCATTGAACCATTCTCTCTCAACACGCGGTGTATTAGACTTTGATCGTATCTGCCCTAGAAAGTGAAACTTCTCTGCACTGCAAGAAATCATGACACATGACATCAAATAAGAAAAAGCAATTGCTCAAAATACGAAAAATAAATTGCTCCTCAGAGCAATTTTCGATGAGATGCAGGGAAAACTAAAATAAGATGATAGCTTCACGGTTTTAAAGATCATTACTAATTTTCGGGTACAAAAACAACCTCAGCCGTAGAGAATTCTTATCATTATGTAAATGATCGTTCGATATACTGCTCTCAAATTGCGAGTTCTTTGTTTAAGAAAGAAAAGAGATAATGACAACGTAAAAGTAGCGGGAAACACCACTGTGAGTTTTTAGAAGAATATCAAACAGGTACAAGGAACAAAGTACAAGAATCACCACATTTTTGTAGTCCAAGTTCAATCCCCTCTATCTCTTCCCTCAAAAAAAGATAACTGTTGATAATTACCTGGAAAGGTTTAAGCTGGATCAGTTCACCCTGATGTCACCTGATTCTTATGATCTTTCGTTATATTCTGGAGAAATGAATAAACGGGGTAAGTTTCTAAAGAAATTATGGTGCCGCGTCACTGAGGGAAAGGGGGTACATTTAGAAAACAAGATCATTCCGTTTTATCAACTGATTTAATAATGTAAATTAGCCACCATAAAGAGTTTTTGAAGCTACCATTTCGAGCGTTAGCCCTTCGTTTAGAACGAAAGACGAAAGGCTATCACTCGGCACATCATAAGCTCACTACAGTGGCTAATTTACGTTATTCTCGATAAAACCTATAACGGTAGAAGTGGTCGGTACTGACGTCTTATCAGAACGAAAACACCGATCAACGACATCCGTTCTACTTATTTTGTAGCGACTTTGTCTTCGATCGATATCATACAAATCACACCAAGTGAAAAGTGAAGAGTTCACGAAGAGTCAGTCATGACATGTAGATATCTTACCATTTACAGTCAAAAGCTTCGGTTGAACTGTGATCGATCTTGTGATAAAAATCAAAAACAATAAATGCCGAGGCCTGACGTCCTCTGCTATACAAGTTACAAACTGTTTCAGTTTTACAAACTCAAATGGCATCGTCAATAATTAAATTTAGATGTTCAAAACCGAATTACGCGAACAGAGATGGAAAATAAAAGAAAACACCAAGAAAATTGTTATAAATCTCTTCTCATCTTCCTTCTAGCGTAATAAAATAAACAAATGAGTTTCATTCATCCGTCCGTAACATACAATTTCTATTTTTTCCGCTAAGATTCTTTTTTCGGGGAGTTTGCTTGATAATACAACGTTGTGGTGGACTGAAAAGAGGTCGAATTAAAAGGTAGCAAAATAGAAAGAATAGAAAGAAACTGTGGTTCTGCGTTGGTGAGGGAGTAAAACAAGGTAATTTTGGTTTTCTCAACTGAGTTGATAATGTTAACTGGCCACCGTAAGGAGTTCAAAGCTGACGTTTCGAACGTTAGCCCTTCGTCAAAGCGAATGCAGGAATCGTGGGTTGTTTGTGCGTTTCTATGCAGAAAATAGAGCTACGCTATTGGTGGAACCATGGTAACGAGAAAAACATATTATCGGAATAGGTCACCTAGTGGTCTCCTTCTCGTCATCTTCTTGTTTCACTAATGGACATCTTTTTGCAATAAGCGCAAGTTATGCAACAGATGGCATTGGCAGAGGTGCTCGTGAAGTGATCAGCAATCTCAATGGATCGTATTGGTCCCGATACTTTCTCAACGTTACGAATGAAAGGACAAGTTTTCCATCGTGCGCGAACTCATTTGAAAGTTCGGGTTGGTCATGAATTTGTATTTAATTTTTGACCGATATGTAGCCTTTGTTTTGTCGCGTTTGAATGAAATAAGTGGAAAGTGCCAAAAGATAGTACCAGTCTCCTGAATCATTTTGAAGTAAAGTTTTAAGAATGGTGGATGTAACGGCGTAGTTGTGATGATTGCTAGTTTCGAAATGCTGAGGGACGCGTATTTCGTGTGCTTTTCATTTATGTTTTATTTTTATCAATTAATCTTTCGTTAGTTAATGATTGTTACCAATAAAATCGTTATTTCTGTCATGCATCAGATATTGCATTTCACTTTTCATCATATTAGTTCGGTTGCTGTTGTTGCTATCAACTTATTATCTGCTATCGTTAGGGGCTAGACAAAAATAAGTCGTTCTATATTTTGTATTTACGATATTTCCTTTATTGTTTGTATTAATGCTTATTTCTCGCATTCAGTTATTTTACAATCCCTCTTCATAACCGCCATGATAGATTTGCTGGATCAATGTTACTAAAGGTAGTGTCGGTCGACAGTCGGCCGATAGTCGGTCGATAGTCGGTCGATAGTCGGTCGATAGTCGGTCGATAGTCGGTCGATAGTCGGTCGATAGTCGGTCGATAGTCGGTCGATAGTCGGTCGATAGTCGGTCGATAGTCGGTCGATAGTCGGTCGATAGTCGGTCGATAGTCGGTCGATAGTCGGTCGATAGTCGGTCGATAGTCGGTCGATAGTCGGTCGATAGTCGGTCGATAGTCGGTCGATAGTCGGTCGATAGTCGGTCGATAGTCGGTCGATAGTCGGTCGATAGTTGATCGATAGTCGGCTGAGAGTCGGAAAATAGTCGGTCGACATGTCGGTCGATATGTCGATCGATACATGTCGGCCGATATTCGGTCGCCTTATTGGTAAACAATCGGTCGATATTTGACCGACACTTGGCCGACACTTGGCCCACACTCGGTCGACACTTGGCCGATGCTTCACCGATACTTCACTGACACTTAAGTAATGCTTCAATGGCATTTTACCTATTGTCGACCGTATGGACGTGTTTTAAGGAAATCTTAACAGGATAGAACTTCTGCTGTTGTTCGGGGCATAGACTAAAACTAGAAACAACGAAACGACTTTAACAACCGAAACGACCGAAACTGCCGAAACGAAACGACCGAAACGAAACGTTCAAAAACAAAACCACCGAAACAAAGGAAACGAAACCACCGACTGACAGCCAAAACGAATGGAGCAACTCAAACGAAACCATTGAAACAATCGAAACGAAACCACCAAATCAAACGAAACGTAGCCACCAGAATGAAGTATTATAATTTAGGCATGAATCATCTTCAACTGCACTGCTTTCCTAGCAGAGGTATGTTCAAATCTAACATATCGCTCGGGCCGTGTTTACGTGGAGGTGGTTAAACTCTCTTAGGAGGATCAGTTCTCTATGAACAGCTTCATTGTATTTCAATAAACAATAACTTTAATGAGGCAATTCAGTGTTCATGTTTAAAAAATTCATTAAAAATCATTAACCGTTATTATCACAAATCTAATATTATCTTTACTCACGCAGCCGGGTAAGGCAACTGAAACATATAAATACAACGAAAATGAAGTCAAGTCTGAGGCTCGGTCGAAATCTTGCAATTAAATGTCTGATCTACCCTTTTTTATAATTACCCACTACATTTTGAAATAACCGATTGCTTTCTACAGAACGTCAAAGAAAATAATCCTAGCTAAAAAACACTTCGCCAGAGCCTCGCGAAAATTGCCCCCCATTCTGAAAATGATTTACATTGTATATCAAAAGTTAAGCTTCCCAACATGCCCAAATTTTTTCGAAAAGTTCTTTGTACCCTTATTTTTGCAAAAAGCAGTAGAAAAAATATCCGCCTTATAAATTGGTTGCAAACGAACAGACTACTGAAAAGAAATGTCAACTGCGGGAATTGTAGGAATGCAATGCGCCTCATTCGCCATCTGCGCAATTGGGACGGATACATTTGGTAAGTAATTTCAATTCCAGTTTCAATTCATTTAACTACAGATTTTCCCTGCCGACCTGACCTAAAATTCGATAGCATTCAACTATTTCAGACCAGTTGGAGTGGACCCGGGATTTGCGATAACGGTTTGTAAACGGTTTTCGCAAACTCTTGAGAAGGACTTCAAATTAAAAAACAACACCCTATTTCAGACCAAAATGGTCAAAATCTAAACCCTTGGAACGGGACATACCTACATAGCTTAAATTTGACTTTTCAACAGGAGATGTCACCGCTGTCGACGCTTTTTGTCAGTGAGAGTACATTTGTATTTCTCTGGAAGCAAAATTTCAATCGCACGGCAGTTGCAGTTTCTCTGGAAATGGGCGTACAAGAGTTCGTTACGAATGATGAAAATTGAAGGAACGGCCTCACAGAAATTTTTAGTCAAGTTTGCACGAAAGTGTCGGCAAATTGCATGGGAAGCATTGTTGCGTCACCCGATCCCACAGTTAGGCGGACCAGGTGTGATTGTGCAGATCGACGAATCAGCGTTTAATTACAAGTCCAAGGTGAGAAAATAGGAAGTACAGGCCTTCGAGTAGTCATGAGTTAGGTGGGTTCGGACCCTAGAGGGTGTCCTTCAACGAAAAATGGTATCTGTATTTTTAAAGTAAATTCCAACAAATTATGTTGACATAGATATGTTTAACTTTTTTTGTTGACATCTGGCTGACATCACTTGTCAGTGAATGGTACGAACCAAAACATGAATAGTGGAATACCGAATTTCGAACCATAAACGGAAATTGCAATTTGTTCGAAAAATGGGGAGCTTCGAGAAAGCGGGAGTAAAATTACAATGAAGTAAAGCCAAGGGAAACGAATTTTGCCTCCAAAAAAGGGGATTTTCGGAAAATTGAGTATTCGAGAAATCTGTATTCCACTGTACAACGGTCGTAGTTTCTAAGAGAACGCAAGCGTTGCGAGTACACACAGTACATACAGTACATACAGTACATACACTACATACAGTACATACAGTACATGAACTCACCACAGGAACCTTTGGCAGAGTGAAGGAAAATGTGAAATGTACGCACTAGCTGACCTCAGCTGTTTCCATCCTCTCATTACAGAACCAAACTAAGGCATTTAATCTGATGCTAAAGATTTTTGGGAGCGCGTCGTATCACCTCCGCCCCCTCCCATCTTTAATGTACCGTATTTCCAATGATTCTTTTCATAATATTTTAATTCATGCAGCTGTAACTGTTATTCCTTTGCAGTTTAACAGGGAGCGTCGGCCTCGAAGAGAGAGATGGGTACTGGGGTTGTTTGACACACAGTATACTCCAGCCCGTCCATACCTACAGCCCGTAAGGCGACGCAATGCGGCGACTCTTTTGCGTATTATTTAACGGAAGGTTCAACCTGGCTCCATAGTGCACACGGACCAGTGGGCGGCTTATCGGCAACTCCAGAGGAGACTCGGTTTACAACACGGGGCGCTGAATCATTCGATCATTTTGTTGATCCAGTAACCGGAGTCCATACACAGAACGCTGAAAGCAACTAGTGTACGGCAAAGGAAAAATTTAAGAAAATGAAGGGAAACACAAACCCTGACTTTCTCTTTGAAAACCTACAGGAATTCACGTGGCGAAGGTGATATGGTTAGCCTCACCCAAATGGATGCTTTCGAAGGCTGCTCGATGACATTGCTGAATAGTATCCCCTTTAAGGGAATCAGTCAAAACCATTGTATTCGTACGGGACCCAACACACAGCAAAAAAAGGTTCGTCTCTTTCTGCTTCCATCATCCCCCACCCTCAAAGTAGGCTTGGTTCCATACCCCCACACCGGAGTAAATCCATCTGTGTGTTGTTTTACAAGCTTCTTGGACACAAAATAATTTAAATAATCTTTGTTGAGAAGATTTTTGTTGGTTATTTTACTTGTCAGAATAAAGTTTTATTGGTTTAATGTTAACTGTCTCGGAACTTTTGCTATTTGAAGAGATGCAATTCATCCAGTTCCGGCTGTACCATAGACATGTGTGAACTAAATACTAAAAAGCATGTTACTCGGCTAGAGTTTATTCCCGTGAAGTGACGCCCCTGCGATTCGCGTAAGTCATTAGTTATTGTAAAGCTCCGTTAGGCGGGTAGGAAAAAGCTTAAGTCTCAAAAATAAAGGGAAAATATTCGAGAGAAAAGTACAGATTGAAACCATAAAGAGATTAGGTCTTCGGAAAGTTTTATCATAGGTGCTAACTTTTTCTTAAAGTGGGACGGTGACGCAAGGATTTGCGTTTATGAGGATTTTCACTTTCCCGTTATTGTTACTTGCTTAACGGACTTCAATTCGTGAGTGGCTCATGTTGTAGTTAATAAGTCACCCCCAAATTTTTTAAATTCACCACGTCATTCATAAGTCGTTTCTTATCTTAATCATATACCTGAAAGTTTATGCGTTCAAATCAAATTTTCTTCTAATCAAATTTTTCAATACCGACACTGCAACAATACACAACCACACGAGCGGCGTTCAAACTGTATTTACCGATAAAGTTCAGACACTTCACCGATAGACTTCCGACACTCGGCCGATAGACCACTGACACTTGACCGATATTCCACCGAGACGCGACACTCCCTCTGTCGGTCGACATATCGACCGACTATCTTCCGAGTATCGATCGACCATCGACCGACTATCGACCGACTATCGACCAACTGGCGACCGACTGTCGACCGACATATCGACCGATATGTCGGTCGACATGTCGGTCGCCATGTCGGTCGACACTACCTATAGTAAAATTGATCCGATTTGTTTTCCTCCATTTGTGGACGCCATCTAGAATTTTACACAAGAAGTTTGAAATCGTCTTCGGACTATCAAAAGTTTGCGCATGCGTAAATCGTAGCACTGTCCCTTTTATTGACTGATACTGAACGTAAATGATTTACCTTTCCAAGTCTATACTTATTTTACTCCTAAAGTCTCTTTGATAAAGGCGGGTAAACAGGACGTCAATTCTGCTCGCCTATCCGGCTTCATATGAATCCGAGATAATATGAGATAATTTTTGTAATATTTCATTTTTAACCATCTGCTGTAGTCCTTTGGTTACACTGCTGGCGTATTTTTCAAATATGCAGCCAGACTTAATGGGAGATGAAATTCCAATGATCACCTGTTGATTGGTTTTCGTTTTGGCAAAGAACGATAGGTTTCTTCTACAACAGAATGCGCTCTCATACTGCCTGAGATTGTCTCTGTGTGTATCCATCAACCCTGTAGTGCACAGTGATTTAGCAAACCAGGCAACAACACGTCCCTTGCTGATAGACCAGCTAAACAATGCTTCAGTTGATTCTGGTATGGAGGATTTAGAAAACATTGGTGGTTTCCAGCATTATACCATTGTTTCAAGGAACTGGGAGACTGACATAAAATTACTTTTACCTATTTGGTTCGGGTGGCTTTAGCTAATCCCGAAACTTATCTGAAGTCAATTCGAGAGTAATCTGCTTTGACAGGTGGACCTTCAAGTTAACAACGGTGTGAAAATCGACTAAAAAGATGAAGTTTCACATCTTCAAAGCTCTTTTCTACCACAATTAACCCCTAGGGGACTGAGGGGGGTGGGGGTTTTTTGACTCAATTGGTGACATGACATTACTAATTAGGCCACCAAATTTTTTTAATATGGCAGAAAACAATAAAACTAACATTTTTAGAAAGAGGAGATTTTGTACTTTCATTTGGTGCAATGAACTAATACATGTGTCTTACAGAAAAAATATGAAAAATCCAGAAAGGTAATAAAACAGATTTTTTCCCCAACCGTCCTCAAATTAGAGAACAGAACTGAAGTGAAAATTTTGTCAACACAATAACTGTACACAAAATCAAATTCTATATACACAGAACACTTTTCCTAGCACAAAATAAAACACTACTGTTCTTCTTTTAACCATATTTAGTTGCAAACTTGATGTCAGTCAGTAGTCTCAAAATCATTTTAGTGTTCACTTGAATCAACCTTAAACCTCGATAAGTAAATTAATGTTTTGATCAAAGGAAACATAAAATCATCTTGATCTCCTTTGAAGTGGTCTGCCTGGACCATTTCTTGGTCTGCCATGACTGTCTTTGAGTCTCTTGGGACCATTTCTACTGGGGTCATCAAAAAGATAATTCTGCAGTGTGTGGTAGCGCTCAAAGCAAGGTGCTGGACACATACGCACTTGGCAAACTGAGCACTCATAGACTGTTTCCACTCGTTGAATATGTATTTTACAGTTTCTGTGAGTATCAGTTGCCACAGGATGGTGAAACTGCTGGCGGTCAAAGCGGACATCCTGTACTGCTACATTGCCTCCAGAAAAGTTGTTCCGTCGAAAAGAATTTCCTCCTATCAGTTCCCGCACAAGATTCTCTTTGAATTTGACAATGGTGACTCTAGGATGGCCAGCTCTTCTATACATGATGTGGGCATTCAACACAGCAACTTCAAGCATATGAAAGAAAATTTTGTAATACCAAATATTTCCTTTCATAAGCCTGCAGCAAGTTGCTATGCGTTGATCACCCAAATCAACTCCTCCCATATGGGAGTTGTACAGTTTAATCAACTGTGGCTGTGCAATGTTCTGCCTTTGCCATTGTCCTCGTGTTTTCACCCTTCTCTCTATCTGTCCAATTCCCAAACCCTCAGGGAGAGTTGAGAGTAAATGTACCAGCTTTCGGTCCTTCCATGTCACACAGATGAGGTTGCCACTTTGATGGAAAAGTGATTCTCCCCTGACAAGGCTTTTGACCTGCTCGCATTGCTGGTCAACAATGTCCTGAGGTAGGTACTTTCTATTTCCCCTCACTGTTCCACAGGCTCTAATTCCCTTTTTTTCCAGTTCTAGAAAGAGAGGTACACTGGTATACCAGTTGTCAACAAACAATTTGTAACCTTTGTTGAAATAAGGCTCTGTTAGCTTTAGAACAACTTGCTTAGCCAAATCCTTGCTTGCTGCTGGACCCTCTTTTCCAGTGTAAATAGAAGTACCAAGTACATAGCCAGATGCTGAATCTGCTATAACAAAACCTTTGATCCCAAATCTGCTTCTCTTCAAAGGCAAAAATTGTCTGAAGTGAACACGGCCCTTGAATTTGATCAGTGTCTCATCAACAGATACATTCTGAGAAGGCGCATATACAGCTGTAAATCTGGGCACAAGAGCATCTAAAAATGGTCTAATTTTCCACAGTTTATCCCTGCTGGGATCTGTCTGGTCTGGGGCATTGCAATTATTTACAAAGTGGAGATATCTCAGAATGTGAAGGTAGCGGTCTCTTGACATGGTGCTAGAAAACAGTGGAGTTTTGGTGACTGAATCAGTTGACCAGTAAGCTTTCAAATTGCTTTTTTTGACAAGACCCATTGCCAATGTGAGCCCAAGCCAAGCCTTCAGCTCTGGAAGGGTAAAATCGTGGAGATCACCCTGGGAATTGTCCTCAAGCTGCCGTTTTTGATGCTCAAACCGTTTGGTCTCGCGAATAATCAGCTGATAAACATCGTCAGTAAACAGAAGTTGGAAGTAATCTAAACAATTACTGTCATTATCCATTTCTACCCTCATACCAACCTCTTCGCGAAAATTTATGCCTTCTGGGGGTTGTATAGTAGATGTCCATCTCATATTGGAGTAGTTTTGCTCCTCGTCATCGCTGTTTTCAATTTCTCCATCACTTTCCCCTTCCTCTTCATCGCTATTTTCCTCTTCATCGCTGCTATCGACATCGGAAGGCGCTTCATGGTCAGAATCCACGTGGGCGATTCGCAGAAATGCTACAGGCAAGTCATCTTCGTCCACAAAAGTTAATCCCATCGATTCTGCAGCCGCCATTTCGATCTTTTTCGCTAACAGATATCTTACTAATGTTTTGGCGACGCCATATTTAAATGGCAGACGCGATATCGGCAACAACTGGAGTAAAAAATTCAGGAAAATTCGTATTTCGATGTTTCGAAGAGCTCTTTTAGCTGAAAATGAGCCTCATTTTGTTATCCAGCGGTTTAATGCATAAATAGCCTCAGTTCCCCACGGGCTTGCTTTAAATAGCAACAAAAATAGGGTGATGTAATTTTCTACGGCTGTGGCCGTAGTTCGTCCCCCAGGGGTTAACAGTAATGTCGTGATCTCATTTGATAATTTGCTGTTGTCTAGAAGAGTACAGAGAACGCTGCTCGCGTCAACGTGTCACTCAGCATGTCACGCACTGAAAGAATCGTTTTATTTCACGCCAATATTGTGGTAGAATCAAAACAGCAAAGATTTGGCGTGGCTTTCATTCTTATTGGTTCTGGCTTGGGTATTTTAGGGAGACCGTAGAAAGCTCTGGAACCGATGGCTCTGAAAGCGGATCCAACTTCCTTTTAAGATCGACCTTAATAGTTCCCTCGGTGTAAATTTTGTTGGTGAAGGTGCAAACTTTCTTCCAGTAGCCGTTGGTTGGATTATAGCCGAGTGGTTTATAGGATTTCTAATGATCAAGGGGAGATTTGCATTTTTGATCGTAGTCTTCATGATTGAGCACTACAAGGCACCTACCTTTGTCCGCCGGAACAATGACTACATTCTCGTCCTTTGTCAAGTCGTTTAAGGCCAAGTACCATCAAGGCGCAGAATTCGGCTGTCTACAGCCATTTACGAAGCTCGGGACACTCCTTTGGTCTAAGCGGTGTGAAGATCTTGGACAAGGAAGAAGACTGGGTCAGACGTGGCATCAAAGAAGCTGTTTGGGAGAGGCTAGAGGAACCTTCTCTTAATAAGAAAGGGGGGTTGCGGTTTGTACTATCGCACACGTGGGACCGTGCGTTACGGGACGTGCCGAGTTAGCTATCACGTGACACTTGCGTGACCAAGGCTGACTCAACCTAGTTCCCAGGCTCACTACGGGGCGTGGGAAGATGAGAGGCCCTGGGAACGAGGTTTAGGCTGACTCGGCAGTTTCCTGATGAAGGCCGTGTGATAGGGCCGAAACGTCGATCGTTCTTCTATAATTTTCCAGTACTTGAATTATTTTCTTTTTATCTTATTACTTCGCCAAAGTTCCGCAACTTTTCAACTGGTCTGCCAATGCTAATAGACATTTCATTAGTCCGTTTAATAAAAAAACCCTTGAGGTGCGCGAAATCAGTAAGTCATTAGTTTTTATTTGCTTCTCGGCTTCTTGCAAAAATTATTTCGATGTTATGATTTTAAAACATTTCTGAGTGATGGGCACTCAACTCATCCTATAGGTAATGACAGTCGTGGCACGGAGTTGCGATGCTTTTGACAAGCGCCATAGTAAGCTCTATTTTCCCTGATTGGCTGGAGAGAAAAGCAACCACATATTTACATGGACGAGCGTTAAAATGATTAAAAACAAAATTAAAGGCATGAGCTCCCGGCTTGCAGTCTGGAGCCTTTATAAGTTTTTAAAATATATTTCCTTTCAGTTTTCAAAGCCTTTAGGGTCAGAAAGATTACGTTTTAAGATGAAAAGAAAAAATAGTTGGCCAGAGAATGCCTATTCATCAAAAATGAATTTAAATCCTGGTTGCTGATCTGTTCTGAACGTACAAAACAGGCTAATACATTAGGAAATTAGCCCTATGCAGAAACCTTGCCTGCAGAGCTGTCACCGCTGGTAAGCTGACCCAGTTATCATGATGATATTGCTTCGTGTTAACCTTCTGTTACATTTGAAGGGAGGAATACTCTGGTGACAAAGGAGATAGTAATATTGATTACCCGAGTTCCTTTGGAAATCCTCTTGTCTTAACTTCTTCATGCACGGTTGAAATATGGTCATTTCTTTGAGAGCAAAAGCTAACCTATATCAGGATCTCTTGGACAACAACCGGATTTAACACCTGCTCTTCACCCCTTCAAGGAAATCTTGAGCTTAATTTCCCGCCATGCAACAATCGCTTCCAAAAGGAACAAACTTTCCTCCCTCCCCACCCCTGATACAATGTTGTTGGGGCTTAACAGCTCAAGCATGCATTTCTTGTGTTACTGCAAACAATATTGCATTAGGAAAGCGGGGTAACAATCTTTGAATTTGCGACGGGAAGCATTTTTGTCAGGGTGAGTGCAAAAAAAAAGGTATTTTTGTAATGTGTCTCAACAGGTTTTGTCTGAGGTTGTAGCTTTACCCACGTTCAAGACCACCCCGGCTGGGTGAAAGACAAAACAAAGTAAGGAACAATTGATTGTTAGGATATTATTTTTATTATCATTACCACAAGTTTTACTACCTTTAGGGCCACCTTATTTACGTTTAGTAATCAATCTCACCTTAAAAATAGTGTTAATACATTATATGAATGAATACGTCCGATTATAAAACCCTGCAGAGAAGGCACAAGTTCAACGCCAGGGCTCAATGAAAATTCCTCTTGCAAAGTGTTACCACCAAAATGGATTTTTAAGGCAGCAAAATTTCAGTAGTACTATTCATTTGAAAAGAGCACATAATTACTGCCAAAGGTTGTAATCTCCCTTATGGCCCTGTAAATACTAAATTACAATGACACAGTAATAAAAATATAATATATTCAATTATTAAATAACTACAATATTCTATACACTCTGATTAAATTCTGATTCCTAATTAAATCAAGACCACTTCTTTTGAATTACTTCTCTTTGAAAAAGCAGAATAATTCAAAATTTCTACTGTCAGTTAAACAGTATTGCATAAAAAAAAATTCATAAAAAATTAAAAAAATTAAAAAAAAAAAAAGTTGTTTCATAAAATTTGTACCTGGAATATGCAGGCACTAGGCTAACTTACCAAGTAATTAAGTAATTATAATTTGGTGTCCCAGTAACCATGAGACCCCTTACAACATCACCCCTGAACCACACATTAAGGTCAGGAGAATAAAGGAAATGATCACCAACAAAAGACACTCTTGATTGTTAATCAAATTCTCCTTGTCAGCACCGTGGGAAATGTGCAGAGAACAGTACGGAGAAACGGAGAATATGCAAACTGGTGTCAGGGTGTAAAGGGTTTGGGCATTTCAAGGAGAACAGTTCCCCTCAGCCAGGTAATCGGGTTCAGGTCCATCGAAATTTTTCAAAAATATAATTTGGTCACTCTTTATCACAGAATGATATGATTGATAGGTAACCATCCCAAATAACAACAGAATTCTAATAAAATAATAATGATTTAAATGATATGCACACATTCTTTTTTTAACTTTCAATGTATCAACTTGTAGACCTACATTACAACTTTCCTAAACAGACTCATGATACTCAATAGGCATAGTACTGGCATTGAATAGAATTATGATATTCAACAAGCAAGCCATTTTTAAAAGTGAGTTAGAACAGCAATGTGCTTCAAATTTTCAAGATTAGCTTGGCATGATGACCAAGAGGGAAAGGGTCTGTATCCAGACGCTCTGCTCAAGTTCACTCCAAAGATCTGTCAACCACTAACAGCAGGAAAACTTTTGTGCTGTTTGGGCTGAGAATTCCCAGTCTGGAAGTGTTTTCTCTCTAGTTATCAATTACTAGTAATATAATTAAAACAGAGGATATCCGTTATCCTACCTAACCCTCTTACCGAGATCACACTGATAGGGCCAAAAATTTACCCACTGAGCAGCATTTTACAAAAAGGCGCACAACCTTTGTCTATCTTCACCAATCTTTTTTCACAATGTAACTTGACGTCCTCTGCAGAATACCGTTTTTGTACGATCTAAAGCAGTACGACATCTGATTAATTCTTCTAGGGTTTCACACTTAATCTTGTTTAGTTGTTCCACTAATCTACTTTGGTCTGGTTTTTCACCAATCACCATTTCTTGCACCACAAGGCCCACACTGAAAATATCCATCTGAAAGAAAATAAAAAGGTGTGATCAGTGTGACCTTGTCAGGGTGAGGGTAGTCTTGAAATTTAACAAATGGTAAACACCACAGCGTACACTATTGAGTTATGGATGCACGTGGGAGGTTGCTAAGCAGGAAAAAAGTGTAAGAGTCACTCGAGGCTATAGCTGAGAGTGACTCTAGTTTCTTGAGTGCTTGGCAAACCTCCCAAGTGCATCCATAACTCAATAGTGTATGCTGTGGTGTTTACCATTTGTTTTATAACATAACATTGATGCATTGTAGCTAATGAGTTCCCTTTTATTTAACAAATCTTACATGACCAGAAAAACAAGCGCATGCAGAAAAATAGTCTTTGCATTTGCTCACATCAGCAGCATACACCCATGGGAAAGTGGGGACGCAAAATTGACCAATCAGAGCACGCGCTTTGCTTTGGTTAAGTTATAAAAATTGTTGGAAACAAATTAAGCTGAATTTCACCTCAAAGTTGACTAATCGTCAACATGCTTATCAGATGCCTCGAGTTTAGAAAATGATCATCTTCCTTCTTGTGTTCTGAATGATACACAAAACAAATAAAATGAAGTTCAAATAGGACACAATAGTTCACCAACTGATGTAATCTGCGATACCAGCCAAGGAAATTTTTTAACCCATAGTTAAGCTTACATTAAACTGTATGCCTTCAATTTACTTTGTAGAGATTAAAATTACAGACACTTAATAAACAGAATGCTTATTCTCACCTTATATATCTGATGTTCATCTGGAGCACGATATTTAGGTGACCCAACATTTGGCATCATAACACCAGAACAATTATCAACTGTTCCATAATCCGATACAATTTCCTCCCATGAGTCATCTCCCATCTCTCTCACGAGAACGTTGTCAGATTTCAGGTCCTGATGTACCAGTTTTTCTCTATGAATATGGATCAGACCCTTAGCAATGTCTCTGATTAAGCTAAGTATTAGCTTTTCAGGTAACCCTCCCCGGGCCTTTCTATATTCTTTAATGAATCCAGAAAGGCTTCCATTATGAAGTTCACATACTAACAGGGGGAATTGACTTCTTTAACTGTTTCACCCAAAACATGCAAGAGATTTGGATCTTTACAGTGGGCAGCCACCTCCAATTCGTGAAGCAAAGAATTCATATCTGTTGGTTGGAAACACTTGGCAGCACAGGGATCTCCCCTGAATTTTGCTTTGTACACCACTCCATGTTTTCCTTTACCAAGAAGTGCTTCCTCAATTTTGACTTCCTTTGGATTAAGGAACCTTTCTTTTAAAAGATACATTAGCCAATATTGAAGGCAATCTCTTTGTTGCTGTTAGTAACACATGGATTTTACTTTCAAGTTTCATGATCTGCTCACAGAGGTCTGGCACTGACATGGAAGCATCTTTAGGGACCTTGAAATACAATGTGAACTTTACATTTAGATGATTTGGATACACACACTTAATACTAAATAAACAAGCTTGCAGAACTAATTTTACTGAGGCAGAGAGGAAAGGTAAACTATTTCATTTTGGTACATTTAACTTTCCTCCTTCGAATTCCAAACCTCAAATTTCAAACTTCTACCCTATCAATCATACAGTGATTTTTCTCTCCTCACCAAGTTGATAAATGATTACCATGAATAAGCATCAACGAAATTCTGTTTACAGTGCCACTTCTGTTACTGCAATCACATCCAAAACTGATCAATTAATATTACTTGATAAAAACCAATAAATTCTGACAAAATTCAACTCAAATGAACACAAGTAGATCAAAAACAAGGATCTGAACACAAAGACCTTGTCACAAAGCTAATTTTTTTTTCACTGGTGACAGCTTAGGTAGGATATGCTTTAAAACCATCCAAGAAAATGGGATCTAGTGGGTAATTTAGGGGCATACAGGGAAAATCCCCCGGATTAACATTGCTAGATGACAAATTCATCTGTTCTGACTGCCGTTTAATAGAAGTCCTATGTTGTGAACTAGGCATACAACTTCTGGAACTTAAAGAAAGAAATAAAGTACTTGTTCAATCAATCTAGCTTTTCTGACTCATGTCCAAAAACATTTCAAAGTTGGCCATGAGTACTTCATCCCAAACCATAGTCTACCAGATTCAAAATGAAAAGTTACCTGCTCCAGGAGGGGTTTATAACTCTGCACAAAATGCTTATTCACATCTATTCTGCACAGAGCATTGATCAGTAAGCCTCTACTTGTTCAATCAATCTAGCTTTTCTGACTCATTTCCAAAAAGATTTCAAAGTAGGCCATGAGTACTTCATCCCAAACCATAGTCTATCAGATTTAAAATGAAAAGTTTCCTGCTCAAGGAAGGATTTATCACTCTGCACAAAATGCTTATTCAATTTATTCTGCACAGAGCATTGATCAGTAAGCCTCTACTTGTTCAATCAATCTAGCTTTTCTGACTCGATCATGTCCAAAAACATTTCAAAGTTGGCCATGAGTACTTCATGCCAAACCATAGTCTATCAGATTTAAAATGAAAAGTTGCCTGCTCCAGGAGGGATTTATCTGGTACAAATTTAACACAGTGACTGCACAAAATGCTGACCAGGAAACTTATTCTCTAACTTAAGTTAAAAAATATCAAAACAATTTTTTTAAAAAAAGAAATGATTATCTCCAACTTCATCTCAACGTCACCTTGATCGATGTAATCATGTTCAATGGGTTTGTTGTCACTAGAATCCCCTTGAGGGAAAAAAATAACCACACTTGATTAAAAATGTCTAAATATAAATGTTTCAGGAGTCATAGCACTTCTGAGCATATTCAAATTTCTCATTCCTGTTCCATCCTTTTACAGCATTTACAGATCCAAAAGAAAGGAAAGATACTAAGCAGGTAATTGTAAGTGTAACAGATCTGTCAGCCTGATTGCACCCTTAGTAACATTTAGATTATGCTAAGGAGACTCCCCAAAGAGCAAGATTAAAACCTAGATTATCAGCTAACTGAAGTGAGGAAAAAGTTTGGTGACAGGGTTTTGACTGTGAAAGCCCACCAAGAGAAGTCAAATGACAAGTTACCACTGGAAAGAGAGCCAATCACTTGTTAAGTCAACGTGATTTTTAATATCATTAATAGTTTTGTTGCATAATAAACTGACTGCTTTCCAAAAGTTTTGAATAAAGGTCCATTTGCAAGGTCCAAAAATTTAATAACTGCCTAGGGCACTTACTCAATTAAATATGGTTAGTTATTCACATGCCTTCAGTTTGTAAATGAAACCACAACAAATTCTTCCCATAATCTTTGGTTTGTCAACATGCCATGTTGTTGTCACTCCCTCAAGAGCTTGACTGTTGATTGTTGATTAACCATCTGCTTCTGGCAGAAGTGGGGGAATGGACTGTTTATCCTTATTTACTTTGCATACGAGGTCTAGATTCCAAGACTGAATTACTTTAATCTTAGCAAAGGGGGATGGCTCTTGCCAAAAAGATTCACTTTCACTTCTGTTATAACCTCCCCAAGTTAAATGAAACAAAAGTATTCTAAACTGTGAAATGATAGTACTATGTGGTTCCTTTGAGCCACAAATAAACACACCTACACCATGGAGATGACTCAGCAGAGATTTCAAATTCTCTATGGTAAGACTGCCATGCTTTTCAGCGTATTTCTCAAGGAAAAATTCTGCAGTTTCCTTTCCAAGTAGTCTTTCAAAACCTTTCACCTCTTTACCAACTATTCCACTCTGATTTTTTTGCACTATCTCTTGTTTCAAATGCTCCGCTGTTTAAATGAAACAAAAACTAGTCAGTAATTTTTCATTCAAAAGTATTACTAACACATTGCATAACATATAACTTCCATTCCCATTTTGAGAAACTTTCAAGATCAGAACGAACTGCTCTGTGTCAAAAACACCATCCAAGCCATCTATGATCACAGACTGTTCCATAACAAAGCCATAGTCTTACAAGTCAAGCAATTGTTTTGCTATTGTTTTGTTTTATCTAAACATTGCCTGCGCGATGAAGCATGGCGATGTACTGCAATCTTGTTAAGGGAATGAAATGGGAAACAAAACATTTTATGCATGTGAATGAATTTTGAGATCACATAGGAAGTTAGTGAGGCACCATTTGCTATCCTTGTTTATAATCAAGAATGAAAAAAGTAAATGCAGGAAAGAAAACAATACCCACCGCATTGCTCTTGTCACACTTGACTGCCATATTTGAACAAACCTGAGACAAAACTGGTTTTAGTTCCCAGTGTTCCCAGGTTCATCCTACCTGCTAGAGGTAATGATAAAGAGTACTGGTGATGGGTTCTGAGTCAGACAACTTTTGGGAATTGTTGGCTACTCCATAGCCATCCCAAGCTCACAGCACAGGAAAAAGGAACAAATTAATTCTCAGACACATTCATACTTATTCCTAAAAGCAACATGCCTGTGTCGTGTGTGGTGAGTCTGAATGGGCATTTGACCGTTGTTAATGTTTTTGTTTCCGTGGGGGTGGGGGACTTGAACCTTGCCTAGCTGGGGTGGAACAGGAAATGCCAGATCTTTCTCGCAGAAAACAAGTATTATATCCTTAAATATAGAGGTGTTTAAAGATAAATAGTTCACTTTTGCGAATGAATGGTTCAGAAGATGAGGTCTACAAGGTGTGTAGGTGTAAAATCTTGGTCAATGTGAAGAAAGCCACGGTCGCTGACTTTCCCTATCACAAAGTAATTAGATGGGGTACTTAAACAATTTATTCCCGGGCGGGCGGGAATTTGAACAAAACAATCTTGAAAAGTTCAAATGCCCTGAAGGTTGCCGGGGAGGGAAGGAGATGTTGAAGCTTCGAATTATTCGACGTAGTACGCGAAGACCAGTTTACGTTTACCCACATCTACCTTTGGTTAGCCATGTTCTACCACGTTCACCCTCATCTACCCATGGTTAGCTATGTTCTCCAACGTTTACCACCAACTACCCTAGGTTAGCCATGTTCTATCACGTTCACCCTCATCTACCCTTGGTTAGCCATGTTCTACCACGTTCACCCTCATCTACCCTAGGTAACCCATGTTCTACCCCGTTTACCCCCCTTCTACCCTTGTTTAGCCATGTTCTACCAAGTTTACCCTCATCTACCCTATGTAACCCATGTTCTACCACGTTTACTCCCGTCTACCCTTGTTTAGTCATGTTCTACCACGTTCACCCTCATCTACCCTATTTAACCCATGTTCTACCCCGTTTACCCCCATCAACCCTTGGTTAGTCATGTTCTAACATGTTGACCCTCATCTACCCTGGGTAACCCATGTTCTACCACGTTTACTTCCATCTACCCTTGTTTAGCCATGTTCTAACAAGTTCACCCTCATCTACCCTAGGTAACCCATGTTCTACCACGTTTACCCCCATCTACCCTTGTTTAGCCATATTCTACCACGTTCACCCTCATCTCCCCTAGGTAACCTATGTTTTACCCCGTTTACCCCCATCTACCCCTTTTTAGCCATGTTCTTCCACTTTCACCCGCATCTACTTTAGATAACCCATGTTCTTCTCGGTTTATCCCCATCTACCCTTGTTTAGCCATGTTCTACCACGTTCACCCTCAGCTGCCCTTGTTAACCCATGTTCTACCCCGTTTACCCCCATCTACCCTTGTTTAGCCAAGTTCTACCACGTTTACCCTCATCTACCCTAGGTAACCCATGTTCTACTCCGTTTACCCTCATCTATCCTAGGTTAGCCATGTTCTACCATGTTCACCCTCATCTACCCCAGGTAACCCATGTTCTACCCCGTTTACTCTTATCTACCCTTGGTTAGCCATGTTCTACCACGTTCCCCCTTATCTGCCCTAGGTAACCCATGCTCTACCATGTTAAACTCCAGGTAACCCATGTTTTTCCTCGTTCACGCTATTTTCCTTGGTTTCAAGCAGTGTTACTCCTCGTAGGAATGATGGCTTATTACTCATCGAAGCCCAAAAAATTCATGGATTAAGAGGCATATTGAAGAAGAAGTCGACGGCCTGTAAAGGTCACTTGGAATCTAGAACAGGCTGAGGGGATCAGAATTCCTATCGTCGACAGGAACTCTGCAAATACGTGGAATATGGACACATTTTTATTCGTTGTTTTTTACAAGTGTAATAAAAGTTACAAATCTAACTGATGTTGAGCTATCTGCGGATAACATATATCTTAATAACCAAGCGCGAGGGCCGCACTTGGAGAATATCGGCCCGATGTCTTGACAGTACGGACCTCGCTGCGCTCGATCCGCACAAAAAAGACCGAGGGCCGATATTCTTCCAGTACGGTTCCGAGCAAGCTTGGTTAATAAGATATATTATTATACGACTGAAGTTCGAAGGGACACAAGTGCGGTATCATTCAGGACTATTCGCGACAATGCCCAGTCCAATACTGAGAGAATATTGACCGGCAATAGAGCATTTTGATTGGTTGATTTTAGTTATTGGCCCTCTGACTGCCCGAGTCTTGTAATAAATTTTCTTATTATACAATTTTGTAATTAGTTCAAAAGCATCATGACAAAAGCCCTTTAATCTTTCATCTGGATAAGCTGCACAGAGAGCTGCCAAGTTGGCTCACAAACAAAAAAAAATTTAGTGGACGCTCGTCTCAATTCGGGCTAACATAATAAGTGCACTGCTCGATTGGTTTTTCCGCTACGACGCCTATATCGCCTGCGTTCGGCTCATTTACAACCTTAAGAATGACCCCCGTCGCACCACTTAAAGAAAATTGGGAAAAGAAGCGTTAAGTAGCGCTTCCAAAGTAGATTGAAAATCCCTTTACATTTTCTTTTATTTTCCTCTGAATGGAAGAGAAGATAAAAGCCACGAGCAGTAACCCCTCTAAAGCTGTACTTTATTCATGCTGTTTCCATAGACTTAATGCTATCTTTTTCATCCTGTACATCTCCGTTGCTTCTTTGTCTTCAGCGTAACATCGCTCGTTTATCGTTTTATCTTGTAAAAAGTTCTTGAGGTAAAAATTTTCCTTGAGTGTAATAAGTTTCAAGTTTTAATGGACTTTATAAGGGACTAGAAATTCGATTGATTACGCACTTACAAAAAGCATTGATTAATTTTTTTTCAGGAGAAAAGATGCCTAACTAAAGTGCATTTCGCAAAAGTTTAGATAAGAAACCTCAGGAATCGTGACGGGGTTCTTAACGATAACAAAACTCCCACTTCGAGCATTTATGCAATTTGTTTACCCAAGAGAGAAACGCCCCTGGTATCACGACTAAGTAAAGTTACAAAGTAAAGTAATGCAAGTGTTTATTATTTAAGTTGCTGTTTCTAGCTGAAGTCAATGGAAGAAGTCTTGGAGTGATATCTGTTAGGAAAAATCTAATCACCTAAAAGTATGACCTAACACAACAAAACTATTTAACTACGGGTCACTATTATAAGCCGGCCAGATCTGTTTTTCTTTTTTTACAGAGGACATTTCGCCACCAATCACAACTTTAAACCAGATCGATCAGTTCTCAGGCGGTACTGTATGTTCTGGTAAAAGTTTTGTAATTGTTCAAAAAATACCCATGTATTTACAGGCTTATTGAACAACAAATCAACGGCTTACTAGTACAATATTTTGTGAAACGAAACGAAACGAAACCAGGCGAGATGTAACGAAATTAAAAGAATAATGCAGATATATTTTGTAATAAGTTAAAGGTGACTTTCACGAGGATTTGGAGTAATCTACAATCAATGAGAAGGATTTTTATTCATTTTACAAAGGAGCAAGATAAGAAGAGTTACTATTTTTTGAAGTCAACTATTTTCACCCTGCGGAGAAAACGTGACGCCTTTCATGTCACAAAAATACATTTAACCACTTCAAATCAGTATTTGACCGCCGACTTTTGCCTTGGTTTTATTTCTTAAATCGTATTCAAGTAAATGCGAAATGGACCATTTTCACCCTTCAATAACAATGTCTTTCTATTCAGATCACACAAATACGTTCAAAAGTCACTATCCGAGGGCAAATATGCTATTTTAAAGAACATCAAAATTCCAAGGGGCAACTATCAGACCGATAAACATTCTATTGTCTTTATTGTTCACCACTAAATTTTCTTCCTCGCGCTAGTTGCAAAACAGCCAAAACCCACTAAATGCAGATCAATCAAACATGTATTCATGCGTACAGCCTGTCACAAATATCATTAATTCGCAACTGTACATTGGCTAAATAATACGTTATACCTGTCAGAATTGAAAAGTCATTGTTTTACCGATCTGCCTAACTTCGCGGCCGTCAAGCCATTCAAATTTTTTTCACTCATTTTCCGCGTACAGGCACTACGGGCCGATAGTGTCTCTCCACGGATTAACACCATCGCGACTCGTGATCAATTTAAACCAGTAAGAATCGGGTAAAAGTTAGTGGTGAACTTTAATTCCCCTCAGCGAGTAGTAACGATGTTGCCATTCTCGTTTCACACGATAGGTTTTAATTAAACGCAATATCGAATTAAGTAAGATCTTGGCCATCTCCACCTGAATTAACGTTCAGTATCTTCATTCCCTATCAACAACAACAACAACAACAATCATTACTTCTACTCTTGTATTTGTCAAGTTAAAAAACAATATTGAAAATAAAAAGTATCTTGGCTAGCTGGTATAACCATAGGGACTAGCGGACCCAGGTACTCAGCAGACAACAACATTGAATGAAAATGAATTACTGATCAGCAACAACATTATAGAATCAAATACATATTATACAAAATAATTTATATCAAGACCTACAAAGGTCTACAGAATTTAAAAAACAAATAACTAAGAAGATAATTTGGGAAAAGACAGAATTGCAATCTAAGGTGATATAAATACATATCTCTGATAATAATTCAAATCGAGATCGTATTGCACTGATTCCTTAAATTTTGAAAGACTTTTCACTCATAGACTTCCATACTGTAGGACCTTTAAATCTTATATTGAACATGCCATGATTAGTTCTTGCTTAAGGTAAAGTTTTTGTACCTGATAGCAATCTTTTTGCGAACTCTTTTCGCGGGAAGGTCCTCAGCCGGAGTAAGCGCATCTTTTAACTTGTTCTTTCCCCTTCCTTAAGACAGGTTTGTGTCAGAAAGAAAAAAAAGGAAACGGCACATATGACATTTCACAAAGGAGGTTTTGAAAGATTATACCGAAGTTGTAAAATCTTTGTTACACGTTTTTGCATACCTTTGTGCTCTTTCGTCTTTGATACTTGCCTTCTATCAGTTGCTGAAGAAAAGAAGAAATATATCATGTAACAAAAAAATCTTCTTACTACTTCTCATACAACAGAATCATTAGGCAATGATGAAAAAGCAAAACCGACTGGTAGTTGATATATATGAGTGAAACTTCCAGCAAACGTTCCACGTTTGGACACCCTCTATGCGTGACTAGAGTATATACTCAATGAAAAATGAATCTAGTTATTTTTATCTTTTCGTATACTTTCTGCCTTTCAACCTCCACATTCTAACAGCAAACCATTCTTCAGCAATGAATTATAACATGAAGTTTCCATCCTCCATAGTTAAATATTATGGATTTTTACCTGAAACTTTTGAAGATATTGGGTACCCACTTTCTATAAACAGTGGACAAAAACATAATTTGGTCACATCGTTTGTGTAGATATAGACTTTGAGAACAGCGATGATTAAGTCACTGTGATCTCACCTCACAGCAAAGTTGTAAAAGAAATGGTTTCTTCCCCTTTTTTCCATGGAATTCGTTTGCCGATTTACAGCAATTTTATAATAACAAAGATGCACTGACGTTTCTTGCAGGATATAAAAATGTATAAAAAAGAGATTAGATCTCCCGGAACAGGACACGTATTTTATGGGTGTACCATAGCAAAAAAGAATACCTTTTGTTTCTTTTCAGTATCACTCACAATTATCGCGCCTGAAAAAGATTAAGAGATGTGTAACAGTCAAAAGTAAACATCATCTAGAGATCGTGGAAACAACGATACATCTTCGCCAGTTTAATGGAGAACACCTTGCTTTGTGACCGTGTGGACATTATTACTATTGCTTCTATATTTATGTTTAATATGGCTAATTTTAATTGAACAATCCTTCAAATACTAAGGGGAGAAGGAGATCAAGCTCATCAACATTCCTAGGAGTACTTTGCTCAGCATCTGTTGATACATCACCTGAAGGAAAAGGTGACATAGCTAATAAGTGGAATGAGAAAACTGCATCATTGTGAGGTTTATCGCATTACTTCAATCTCTCATTACTCAATAGCTAGATTTTTCGCTAGCTTTTTTCTGAAGTTTCAACGTGAGGAAGAACTTATAAAATTTTGTCATATTTAGACGATGCAGGCGAGCATGCTTTATAACCTTTACCATGGGGTTTTTAAGTGAGCTATTCCTAACCCAAAGAATGTATTATTCTAGGGCACCCCGCACTGAATACGAATATTGGAAAAAGCTTGCATAAAATAGGTTCAAAACTTCATCCTGTGATTAAAAAGATATCATACAAGTGACTTAACTGAAGCCAGGGAATACACGTGATGCTGAAAATTGTAACTTGCCTTGAATATTACTCGATGAACTTGTCTCGCCTGTATCTGTTCCTGTTAGGGACTCAACTAGAAAAAGAAGCTTCCATAAGTATTCTTCCTTTCTTCAGTTTACTTTTCAAACCCGCATTTTATTTTCAGTTGTATAACTTGCCTTGAAAATCGCTAGTTGAGCTTGTCTCGCCTTTATCTGTACCTGTTAAGGAATCAATTTAGAAAAAGGAGCGTCAATGAATTATCTTTCTTCCTCTAGCGAATTTTTAATCCCAGGGTTATATTTCATCTGTTCGTTTACTCAAAAGCTTCCTTTTGGATAGTTTTTTAAACCAAATAAAACACTGCCCAGAAGACAATAAAAAACTGAACTTTTTGGTGAAATTTTTTCATCTAACTTTCACTGATAACAAGTCTGGTTTAGTTGTTTTTATGGTAAATTACTTGTACTTAGGTCATTAAATTCAATTCATATACACGTACGAGATGCGGTACTTGTAGTCAGTGATAGAAAAGCTGCAAACAAGAAAATAAAGCAATGATTTGCAAACCATAACTATCACAGAAGCCTTATGTACTTATGTACTTGTTGAGGTGTGTAGTCTTTAATAGTTCGGTCAAAGCAGTTTTACGAACAGATTTTAAAAACATCAAAAAGGCCTTCAAGGTAACAATATTCTCTTAAACCAGCAATAGTCTTCTCAAGAAAAAAAAGTTAACACCCGATATAAACTGGTAGAAAAGGAACAACAGTTGCCGACAAGGGTATTTCACTTTCAGTTCTTCAGGGTATGGTTCTTTTGATTTGAAACATACCTGCATCGTCTGTCACCCTTTAGATGAAAACAGAAAAGGTATATCTATATATTTGCAAATTGCAACGTTTTTTAAACGTGTGTATGTATTTTTAATTCACAAGAGTGTATGACATTTTGGACTCCAGATACTCCCACTTATGCACACCTATATGTACATTTCATTATATCAATTGGTTTAGGCGAGGTCATATTAAAATTCCTACAAGCGAGCAATATCTTTTAAATTGTGTATCTTTACCTTTATCAAGTTCGCCCAAAATTTCAGCATCAAGCTAACGCCTACTTATGTGGGCAGATGTCCAACTTGTTATTCTGCTCCAAAACTTATTCGACTTCCCCACGCAACCAACAACTTTGGAGGTCATGAAATGCCTTATAGTGGCGTCGGTTATCACTGGGTCGATACCATTTACCCTCATGTGCCTAGCTAAGGAAGGCACATAAAAGGCTACAGCTTCCCCACAGCCACATCGAGAGGGCTTTATTCTATTATTGACAAAGGAAGCCACCTGACAAGCAAGCCAAATGATAATTATGGTTGGTCAAATTTTATAATACCCAAAAGGTAATAATAAGAAGAATAATCAATATTTACGTTTTGATCGTTAGAAACAGTAATTGATCCGAAGAAGTTCTTCAACACTTTGTCGATGTCATTGCAAACTTGCTTTGGCAACTGAACAGATGTGGCAGTGACATAGGATACTTCCACGTAACATGGCAGCACAACTTTTTCAATTTTTTCCTCTACGAGAATGAACAGCTCTGGCAAGCCTACCTTCTCAAGAATCTGCATTAAATTTAATAGACAACAGATCTTACGTGAGACATGATTAAATAAAAGTCACGATTTAAACAGGATTAATGCAAGATTTTGTTTTGACCCGTAATTTTCGGTTATTTCTATTTACTAAGATTATGGCTTTAACTTCCTATTCATGCACTTATTAATTTCGACCTGTTTTAAATGGATTAACCTAATCAGTAAATATGAGAACTGAAGTGTCGGCATATAGAACTGATGTATCCCATCCTAGTGCGGCTATGGGGCATACTATGAATCTCCATGACGAACAAACATTTATCAACTTTCTTTGTTCCCCAGTTTTACATTAGTAAACTCACCGTTTTGCATAAAAAAAAACCAGGAGAGAGTAGGACACCAAGGCCTTCTGATCTATGACTAACTCTTGATCGTCTGCCATCTCTACCAGAAGATCTGTAAAATGGTCAATGTCGCCATCAGTGGCTGTGGACAACTTCTGCCTCATGAACGCAGTGATAACTGCCACACTTGCGCTTGCATCGGTCATGGCATTTTCTAAAAGTTAATACCTGTCTCTGTACGTTTTAGACCTGTACAGAGCGTCTAGTGTTTCGAATTGAATTCTCATCACCTAGATAATACCCTACGAGAAAGTACATGTATATATTAATAAAAATTTCTGAAATTTTCCAGTTTGAAGTTTACATTGGTAGATAAGACATATTTCAGTGTTTCTGCTTGTAAAAGGCAATTGAAAGCGAGAATTCATGATGTACTTTAATTACAAATTATAACAAAGTGCGCACGTTGTTCCCTTCTAATTACTGGTGAGCAGCAATGGTTTATATCCATATATAAGTGCTACCGTGCTGAAATAACATGAAACTGAAGTGAGTAACTGCTTTTAGTATCGACCGCAGTTGTTGAATTGAAAGCGGATCAAAAAACTTCTCTATTCTTGTAAAATGTAACCGGAATCGTTTCTTAGCAGGTGAATACTACTCGGCTAAAAATCTTCGAGCGAGACAATCAGCTCAGGAAAGAGAGCTCTATTCAATTGTGTGGCAATGAAGTGTTTATTATGAGCATGAATGTACAACATTATTTTCTTACTTGAGTGTTTTTCCGTCAACATTTGTTGTCATGATGGGGAATGTTCTAGGAATTTTTCTCCCGTGGTAACTCTTGGTGCCACCCTTGGCAAATATTTTAAAATTATTATTAATAATCGAGCCATTTGATAATACTAACGAATCTACACTTGTCCCAAGATTTAAAAAAGAACATATTAAATTTTAATATCCCAAATCAAATATAGAACAAGAAACAACCAAAAATAGGGAAACCCATTGAAATAGCTTGGATACAAATTGAAGGCTTACTTGGTTAAAGAAAGCTATTGCAACTTGCTTCATTGTCGCACTTTTTTCACAATCATCCCAACCAAATGGAATGGATGTCTTGCAAACGGCATCCATTATCGCCTTGAAAGTCATTTCTTAAAAAGAAAATATTCAATACAGATTAATGGAAAGCACACATCTCCTAACACCTAGTAACGTAAACCTGGAAAACTATCAACTTTAATGTCGTCATTGTCTCAGATGGCACCTGCATATGCGAGACCATAGAACTTTAGATCAAAGATTTAGAATTAAATGTTTGTGATTTTGGTCTGTGGTTTGAGTCGATTAAAAAAATCTTTTTTCTATGAAACCACATACTACCTAGTAGCAATCAATTCATCTTCCATGCTGACTAGGGAACAGTCCTCTGAGACTCCTCCTTCGGCTATTCATTGATAAAACCTCCCCACTGGGACGAATGCAGTATAAAAGAAAAAAGAGAGCACGACATACCTTGTAAAATATCTGTATTGCCAACAACAGAAAGAGCAGCTTTTAGTGCCGTCGTTTTGGCAGACTGTGGGGCTCCAAATAAGACAGGTAGAGCACATCCACCGAACTTCTTGACGACAAGGTCATAATTGGCCCCAATGGCGACACATGCGATGGTCATAAGACCTTTGGGGATATTATTAGCCAGCAGATTTTGCTCAGCCAAAATAAGATTCTGCAGAGCTTACCCGTCATCAATGGCTACAACATCACAAGAATTAGAACAAATGCAATTATTTCGTTGCTGTTACTATTTTAAGTGCATGTATATGTTATGTTAAGATTACTACTCATCCTCAGATTTTCTCCATGATCTAGATTTAAGATTTTTCTGTTGGCAATGCATGCATGGGTATAATATTGCGCAGATAGAACAACATATGCCTTTATTTGTGTAAAAGGTACCTTTGCGTCGATTATGCATGTAAGTCCGGAGTAACATACTTGTTATTCCGGTCAAAACAGGAAGGGATGTATCATCCAAAAGGATGTAATTCTGTGAATCCCTTGGAATGACACTTCCGGTATCATCAATGTGGATCGACTTGTTCACGACCCAAACATCTGTGGCTTGCTTTCCAATCACCTGGAACAATAACATTCCAACATATCAATTGATATATAAAAGTGAAAACAATCATAGATATTTCTCTAAATTTGTACCAAGTGTAGAAATTAAGACTGCAATCAAACTGGGTCGACTACCTGTAGAAAGTTGCAATTCATTCACTATAGTTTCTATGTTAATTTTTATATCTGGTTAATGAAAAAAAAAAACCTTTGCACGTGGCGAGCATCAGCACCCCTAAGCTAGTCACTGAATGAGATAAATGGGTATCGCAATATACTGGCAATACAAATTACCGAAAACTGGTATCATTTTCCGCCGCTCTTCGCGTGGTTTTTTCATGTAGGCCTTACATAGTCCATACAAGTATTGCGAAAGGAAAGGGTCCTTTGTTTTCTGGATCCATACTGCATCGCTTTTGAATGCATTTATGCTTAACAAGGGTGGGGTAAACGTGGTAGAACATGGGTTACCTAGGGTAGACGACGGTGACCGCGGTAGTGCATGGCTAGACAAGGGTAGATGGGGATAAACGGAGTAGAACATGGGTTACCTTGGGTAGATGAGGATGAACGTGGTGGAACATGGCTACACAAGGGTACAAAGGGGTAAACGTAGTAGAATATAGATTAACTAGAGTATATGAGGGTGAACGTGCTAAAACATGGCTAAATAAGGGTAGATGGAGGTAAACATGGTAGAACATGGGTTACCTAGGGTAGATGAGGATAAACATGCTAAAACATGGCTAAACAAGGGTAGATGGGGGTAAACGGGGTAAAACATGGGTTACTTAGGGTAGATGAGGGTGAACGTGGTAGAACATGGCTAAACAAGAGTAGATAGGGTAATAGTATTAGAGTAGAGGTTACGTAGGGTAGATGTGGATGACCGGGATAGAACATGGCTAAACAAGGGTAGATGGGGGTAAACGGAGTAGAACATGGCTTAACTAGCGTAGATAAGGGTGAACGTGGTAAAACATGACTAAATAAGGACAGATAGAGGTAAACGTAGTAGAATATGGGTTACCTAGGGTAGATAAGGATAAACGTGGTAGAACATGGCTAAACAAGGGTAGATCGGGGTAATGGTGGTAGAATAGAGGTTACCCTAAGGAAGATGAGGATGACCGTGATAGAACATGGCTAACCAAGGGTAGATAGGGGTAAGCGGGGTAGAACATGGCTTAGCTAAGGTAGATGAGGATAACAGTTGTAGTACATGGCTAAACAAGGGTAGATAGGGGTAAAAGGAGTAGAACATGGGTTACCTAGGGGAGATGAGGGTGAACGTGGTAGAACATGGCTACACAAGGGTGGAGGGAGGTAAACGTGGTAGAATATGGATTAACTAGAGTAGATGAGGGTAAACGTGGTAAAACATGGCTAAATAGGGGTAGATGGAGGTAAACGTGGTAGAAGATGGGTTTCCTAGGGTAGATGAGGATGAACGTAATAGAACATGGCTAAACAAGGGTAGATGGGGGTAAACGGGGTAAAACATGGGTTACCTGGGGTAGATGAGGGTGAACGTAGTAGAACATGGCTAAACAAGGGTAGATGGGGGTAATTAGGGTAGAATAGAGGTTACGTAGGGTAGATAAGGATGACCGTGATAGAACATGGCTAAACAAGGGTAGGTGGGGATAAACGGGGTAGAACATAGCTTAACTAGCATAGATAAGGGTGAACGTGGTAAAATATGGCTAAATAGGGGTCGATGGAGGTAAACGTGATAGAACATGGGTTACCTAGGGTAGATTAAAATGAACGTGGTACAACATAGCTAAACAACGGTAGATGGGGTAAGCGGGATAGAACATAGCTTAACTAGCCTAGATTAGGGTGAATGTGGTAAAATATGGCTAAACAAGGGTAGATGGGGGTAAAAGGGGAAGAATATGGGTTACCTAGGGTAGATAAGGATAAACGTGGTAGAACATGGCTAAACAAGGGTAGATGGGGGTAAATGGGATAGAACATGGGTTAACAAGGGTAGATGAGGGTGAACGTGGTAGAACATGGCTAAACAAAGGTAGATGGGGGTAAATGGGGTAGAACATGGGTTACCTAGGGTAGATGAGGGTGAACGTGGTAGAGCATGGCTAAACAAGGGTAGATGGGGGTAATTGTGGTAGAAAAGAAGTTACGTAGGGTAGATGAAGATGACCGTGATAGAAGATGGCTAAACAAGGGTAGGTGGGGATAAACGGGGTAAACATGGCTTCACTAGCGTAGATAGGGGTGAACGTTGTAAAATATGGCTAAATAAGGGTAGATGGGGGTAAACGGGGTAGAACATGGGTTAACTAGGGTAGATGAGGGTGAACGTGGTAGAACATGGCTAAACAAGGGTAGATGGGGGTAAATAGGGTAGAACATGGGTTACCTAGGGTAGATGAGAGTGAACGTGGTAGCACACGGCTAAACAAGGGTAGATGGGGGTAAAGGGGGTAGAATATGGGTTAACTAGGGTAGATGAGGGTGAACCTGGTAGAACATGGCTAAACAAGAGTAGATGGGGGTAAATGGGGTAGAACATGGGTTATCTAGGGTACATGAGGGTAACCGTGGTAAAACATGGCTAAACAAGGGTAGATGGGGGTAAACGTGGTAGACCATGGGTTAACTAGGGTAGATGAGGGTGAACCTGGTAGAAGATGGCTAAACAAGGGTAGATGGGGGTAAACGGGGTAGAACATGGGTTACCTAGAGTAGATGAGGGTGAACGTGGTAGAACATGGCTAAACCAGGGTAGATGGGGGTAAACGTGGTAGAATATGGGTTACCTAGGGTAGATGAGGGTGAACGTTGTAGAACTTGGCTAATCAAGGGTAGATGGGGGTAAACGTGGTAGACCATGGGTTAGCTAGGATAGATGAGAGTCAACGTGGTAGAACATGGTTAACCAAGGGTAGATGCGGGTAAACGTGGTAAAACATGGGTTACCTAGGGTAGCTGGGGGAAAACGTGGTAGATTATGGGTTTACTAGGGTTGATGGGGATAAATGTCGTAGAACATGGGTTACCTAGGGTAGACGGAGGTAAACGTGGTACAACATAGGTTTCCTAGTGTAGATTATGGTAAACGTGGTAGAACAGGGGTTACCTAGGGCAGATGAGGTTAACGTGGTAGAACATGGGTTACCTGGGGTAGATGGGGGTAACTGTGGTAGATCATAGGTTACCTAGGGTAGATGGGGGTAACTGTGGTAGAACATGGGTTACCTAGG
The DNA here is from genome assembly GCF_964205215.1 of Stylophora pistillata. Taxonomy (NCBI): domain Eukaryota; kingdom Metazoa; phylum Cnidaria; class Anthozoa; order Scleractinia; family Pocilloporidae; genus Stylophora; species Stylophora pistillata. The sequence goes on from NC_142532.1 coordinate 14,534,743, forward strand.
GTAGATAGGGGTAAACGTGATAGAACATGGGTTACCAAGGGTAGATGAGGGTGAACGTGGTAGAAAATGGCTAAACCAGGGTAGATGGGGATAAACGTGGTAGAATATGGGTTACCTAGGATAGATGAGGGTAAACGTTGTAGAAGTTGGCTAATCAAGGATAGATGGGGGTAAACGTGGTAGACCATGGGTTAGCTAGGATAGATGAGAGTCAACGTGGTAGAACATGGTTAACCAAGAATAGATGCGGGTAAACGTGGTAAAACATGGGTTACCTAGGGCAGCTGGGGATAAACGTGGTAGATTATGGGTTTACTAGGGTTTATGGGGATAAATGTGGTAGAACATGGGTTACCTAGGGTAGACGGGGGTAAACGTGGTACAACATAGGTTTCCTAGGGTAGATGATGGTAAACGTGGTAGAACAGGGGTTACCTAGGGTAGATGAGGGTGAACGTGGTAGAACATGGGTTACCTGGGGTAGATGGGGGTAACTGTGGTAGAACATGGGTTACCTAGGGTAGATGGGGGTAATTGTGGTAGAACATGGGTTACCTAGGGTAGATAGGGGTAAACGTGATAGAACATGGGTTATCTACGGTAGATGAGATTGAACGTGGTAGAACATGGGTTACCTAGGGTAGATGATGGTAAACGTGGTAGAACATGGGTTACCTAGTGTAGATGAGGGTGAACGTTGTAGAACATGGCTAAAAAAGGGTAGATGGGGTTAAACGCGGTAGAACATGGTTTACCTAGGGTAGAAGGGGGTAAACGCGGTAGAACATGGGTTACCTATGGTAGATGGGAGTAAGCGTGGTAGAACATGAGTTAACTAGAGTAGATGAGGGTTAGCGCTGTAGAACATAGTTAATCAAGGGTATATGGGGGTGAACGTAGTAGAACATGGGTAAATTAGGGTAGATGTGGGTTAATGAGGGAATACAAAGGTAACTGATAGAACAAGGTTACATAGGACATATCGTGCAACATACATGATCGTAATAACACTTAGTATTAATGTGTATTAATTATTGGGACATGATATGGACCTAACATGAACGTTTTGCCCATTTTTCCACCGCAAAATTACCAGACGACAGCTAACTTGATCTGAGAGGCAAGTTATACTTGAGGTTCAGTTTTCACTCCCAGTTTAAGGTCAAAACGAGTATATTGGTTCATCGTTCCCTCTCATATCTAAAGTTCCGTCGCCTTCGTAAGTTACTTTACGACGCAGGGATATCAAAGACGTTGTGCGGCCGCCATATTGGCATTACGTTCACTTATTCCCAGTATTTCAGGCAAAACTCGCAACGCAACGCGCAAACTCGCGCGTCAACACGCAAGTACTTCAACTGCGCAGTCTGGGAGTAAATTTTTGAGGTTTTGGGTGGATGTTGTGAGGCCCTAATAACTATTAGGCCGAACTTCTTCGAAAAATTTATCGTTTTTATTCTTGAATAGGAGCGAATGAGCGACTCTTTGCGCGAGTGGAAAGCAGTGGACTTCAAGTGACTGCATCATCATGGTTGGCGATATCAGTCGTCACTCACATCGTTGCCATCAAAGGCTGCTAATTACGTGTTTTAATTGCATGATAAAAACGTTAAAATACACCTCTTCTTTTTTCTTTCTAGAATTATGTCAAAGCTGTTTCCTCTTTCCGTGTGCGCCGATAGGTTCGGTTTCAAAGATTTGATCAGTAGGTAACTTCAAGCAATAGCCTTTTTTCCATAATTACAGTTGCAAGTAAAAACGATCGACCTCGGTACATGTTTGGGGAATAAACCACAAAAAATGTCCTTTCAACTAAGCAGAGCCTTGAGCAAGGTAACCCGTTTCCCATAGAGTTTTAAAATATCGTAAATGATATAAATTATACCATTCCCTAAACGATGGCCATGGCTGGCATGTACAGATGAAAACAACCTGATGCAAGGAACGGTCAAGGAAAGTTTAAAAAAAAAAACCATTACATCTGTGACCACTGAATAACTTTAACGCTTAAAGACTTTCAGAAAAGGTTGCATATAAGAAGTACAGCGAGAGTGAGAGAAGAAATAAGGCTCGACAACATGACACTTCTCTTTGGAGTAAACTAGTGTCTTGTCCACTCCTAAAGCCACATAAATACTGAGAATTATTTTTTCCCTCTCTCTCTTATTAATCCATATATTTATTTTTTGTTTTCGTTTGTTTATGTCACGGTTTTCATTCAAAGGTGCCTTCATGTCAAACTTTTTAAAACAATCGATGACAAACTGCTTAAAACTGAGAATCGATATGCTGAATATGTGAAGCAGCCCCACAAAACGTCGGGAGGAAATAAGACGCACTAGTGTAACAATAACTGCTTTCATTATCCAACTACACTTCGTAAAGTACAAATAACGCCACAAACGAGTACAAATATCACACGGTAATTGTACTCTGGAGTACCGGTTAAACAGGTTTTCTCGCATCGCGCAAGCGAAGAATTGAATTGTAATCACAAAAAAAAAATGGCGGACAATTTGAATCATATTTCCGACGACGAAGAGTCAGAGTGGTTGGAAAATATACATCCAAGTTTATTAGATGAATCAAACGAAGAAAAACAGCTAGACGACCTGGAAATTTCTTCATTTATTGATGAAAAAAGAAGCAGCAACACGACAACACGCCAATTCCGTTCCGCTTCGCATACTTCTGTCGCGCACTCCCCATCAATAAATATCCGCGAATTTCGCCCGCACTGAAATAACAGTTTGGCGTGTTGGATAATAAATAACTTATTAGACGTTTTGTTGTGTAGTATCGCTGAGTAAACTCAGGGATACTACACAACAAAACGTCTAATAAGATATATTTATTATCCAACTACACATCGTAGAGTACAAATAACGCCATGAACGAGTACAAATATCACGCGGTATTTGTACTCCAGAGTACCGGTTAAACAGGTTTTCTCGCATCGCGCAAGCGAAGAACTGAATTTTAGTTACGAAAAAAAAAAATGGCGGACAATTTGAAACATATTTCCGACGACGAAGAGTCAGAATGACTGGCAAATATACATCTAAGTTTATTAGATGAATCGAACAAAGAAAACAGCTGGACGACCTGGAAATTTCTTCATTTATTGAAGAAAAAAGAAGCAGCAACACGACAACGCGCCAATTCCGTTCCGCTTCGCATACTTCTGTCACGCACTCCCCGTAAGTAACTATCCGCGAAATTCGCACGCACGGAAGTAACAGTTTGGCGTGTTGGATAATAAGTAACTTATTAGACGTTTTGTTGTGTAGTACCGCTGAGTATTTTTACTCGTTATTTGTATTTTGACTCGCCCTACGGGCTCGTCAAAATACGGCACAAGTCGTAAAAATACTCAGCGATACCACACAACAAGACGTCTAATAAGATGTATTTATTAAGTGTCATAAAAGTGATGAGCAATTTCCTTGACTTACTAATGCATTTCTAGAGGAAACAACTTATGCACTAGAAAATTGCCAAATGTCGTCTTGGCTGGTAAAGTCCTTTTTTTTACAATCGCTATTTGAACTTTTGATAAGTAGTTTTTTAGAAAAGCTTTTCAAGATAAAAATTAGTGAGGTCGAAATGTCGTTCAAAATTATTATCATTAATTTTTATCTTGAAAAGCTATTTTAACTAAAACCCTTGTCACCCACGGATATAAAACAAAATTATCCGGAGAATAAATCTCAAGTAAAAAGAATGTTGCCTTATCGAAGCAGATCTAAAAAGGAAACATGAAGACCGCTCAGCGCTTTCTAAAAGTTATTGTGATAAACACATTTCCGAATATATACATCACATAATGGAAAGCTTCTTTGAAACAAATTATTTGAAATTTCATTGTTTTGACTAAAATTACTATCTTTGCGGAAAAATAACTTGAAATTCGATTTACTTAACCAACCAATCACGGCTTCTAAAAAAATATCATCAGAGCTCAATTCGCTTGACTACATAATTTATCACTTTCGAAAAAAAGGGCTTTTATAATTTGATAATTTCCAAGTTTCCATAAAGAGAACATTAATAAGGTTCCTGTTCCAGGTAGATACAAGGAGCTGTTAGATGAGCTTTTTTAAAAATGTTTAGCTGGATGTACCATTTTTGTCCCTTACAGATAATGTCCTTCCACCACAAGGAAACAGTTGACATTTCTAAGCTTTCTAAGTCCATTTTATTCCAATCAAGTGCGTCCACTTTACTTGTGCCTACCAAGGTGTAGTTGACTTTGGCCAATTTTCAAAATCAAATGTCACGTTGTCGCCAATGAGCATAAATGAAGCCCACTGAGATACTTTGTCAAAGCCTTTACTTCTCATCCACTTCCTGGCATGGTGAAGAGATTCACTGGCACTTTTACCGTGGAGCAAATGATCGTAGAAGCAATTCATGAACTCTTCTGTTGCTTCATCCTCCAGTGCCCATCGTGCCGCTAACACCGAGCGAGCACCAGATCCTAAGAACGCTCGGGCGATCCCAATAACTCCCTCTGTTTTGACGTCTCCACGTGCACTGTGACAACAGCTGAGTACAACCAGTTTAGCTCTCACCTGAACTTCTGAAATGTCCTGCATCGTCAAAAGGTAGTCTTTCTCTCGTGGAGGACCGTCAATGGGGCCTTTAGGAGAGAGAACAATCTCTCCTCTATCAGGACTACCATGGGCAGCAAAATGTATCAGGCTTACTGAATTTATCGCTTGAAGTACAGCCTGTTTTGTTGCGCGGTCTCCAATCAAGGGCTTGACGCCAAGACGACTTCCAATCGTCTCTGCTTCCTTTCTTGCACGTGGCAATGGTGTTACTAACGTGCGTCTACCTTGGTACAATACCTCTCTAACCTCGGGGTCACCGACTATCAGCGCACCACTCTTACTGTGGTACTCGGGAGGACTGTCCTGAATAAGCTTCAGAGTAGTCAAGGAGGGAATGATGCGAATCCTGAATGTGTCCGAAAAATATTTGCCCTCTTTATCAGTTAAGGATGCAAATGGCACTTGGTACATGCAAGAATCAGGTACAATTATAATCTCAGGCTCTCTCAGTAAATCGGCCACAGAGGCAATGATTATATTGTGACACAGGTGGAGACTCGTTTTAGTGATGTCTTTTTCAGGTTTCCGGAAGCTTTCTTTTAAAAACTCATCTAAGTCAGGGACTAATCCAGTCTCTTCGTTTTTGTTCAAGCTCTCTTCCTTTTTTGTAAAACGAATAGCTTCTGTTGCTGTAAGAATCCAAAATCGCACATCTGCTTTACCAACCGAGATATAAAGGCATGTACAGTCAGTTTCTTTTGTGATAATGTTCTGAATGCCCCACCAAGATTGCGGATTGCCTGAAAACTGTTCTCTAATAGAGTATCGAGCTGCCATTAAGTCGGCTAGGCCTCTTGCCCGTCTCAACTCTTCGACGTAAAGAGCGCCTTGTGGATTCCCGGTGGAGGAAAGCAACCAACTGAGCACCTGGTAGGTATGGGCACCGTGCTCCTCTAAAAGAGATACTTTAATCTGATCGCTGTCTTTAATAAAACCACGCAAAGTATCAAATTTGTCAGTGCAACGATAAAGATACGAAAAGGCCTCTTTAAAATCGAATTGTAATAGCCTTAACGTTGCTAGATGACAAAGGCACTGAAACTCAGTCAGGTTGTGTCCAATATCCTTGCTTAATAAGAGACCCCTCTGAAGGTAATTTTCAGCCACGTCATAATTACCAAGGAATACAAAACATACTCCTAACTGTGCGTAATCGATTGCTTCATCTTCTCTGAGACCCAAGTCCAAGTGAATGGCAAGGGCTTTCTTGCAATAGTCTTGAGCCTTGGTATATTCACCACGCTTACAAGAAATACGGCCAAGGTTTCTGTAATCTGCCGCTTCTCCTTCTCTGTCACCGGTTTCCATTCTCATTGCACGTGCTTTCTCTAAATAATCGTCACCCTTTGCAAATTTACCACGCAATAAAAACAAACCTGCTAAGTTTCCATATATATTGGCCTCAATTCTTCTACAGCCAATTCTCTTTGTGATTGATAGCGCTGTGTACAGACATTCGTGAGCTTTGTCATGTTCACCAAGCATTCCAAGCGTTGTTCCGCGGTTTCCGTTCCTTATTGCTTCTCCTTCTCTGTCCCCGATTTCTATACTGATAGCGAGTGCTTTCTCTTGATACTCTAGGGCCTTGTCATATTTACCAAGCGATTGGAACAATGTTCCAAGGTTTCCATAGCTTGCTGCTTCTCCTTCTCTGTCGAAGATTTCTATTCTGATAGCGAGTGCTTTCTCTTGATACTCTCGGGCCTTGTCATATTTACCAAGCGATTCGAACAATGTTCCAAGGTTTCCATAGCTTGCTGCTTCTCCTTCTCTGTCGAAGATTTCTATTCTGATAGCGAGTGCTTTCTCTTGATACTCTAGGGCCTTGTCATATTTACCAAGCGATCGGAACAATGTTCCAAGGTTTCCATAGCTTGCTGCTTCTCCTTCTCTGTCGAAGATTTCTATTCTGATAGCGAGTGCTTTCTCTTGATACTCTAGGGCCTTGTCATATTTACCAAGCGATTCGAACAATGTTCCTAGGTTTCCGTAGCTTGCTGCTTGTCCTTCTCTGTCGCCGATTTCTATTGTGATAGCGAGTGCTTTCTCTTGATACTCTTGGGCCTTGTCATATTTACCAAGCGATCGGAACAATGTTCCTAGGTTTCCGTAGCTTGATGCTTGTCCTTTTCTGTCGCCAATTTCTATTCTCATAGCGAGTGCTTTCTCTTGATACTCTCGGGCCTTGTCATATTTACCAAGCATTTGAAACAATGTTCCTAGGTTTCCGTAGCTAGCTGCTTGTCCTTCTCTGTCGCCGATTTCTATTCTGATAGCGAGTGCTTTCTCTTGATACTCTTGGGCTTTGTCATATTTACCAAGCGATCGGAACAATGTTCCTAGGTTGCCATAGCTTGGTGCTTGTCCTTTGCTGTCGCCAATTTTTATTCTGATAGCGAGTGCTTTCTCTTGATGCTCTCGGGCCTTGTCAAGTTTACCAAGCGATTGGAACAATGTTCCTAGGTTTCCGTAGCTTGATGCTTGTCCTTTTCTGTCGCCAATTTTTATTCTGATAGCGAGTGCTTTCTCTTGATGCTCTCGGGCCTTGTCATATTTACCAAGCGATTCGAACAGTGTTCCTAGGTTTCCGTAGCTTGCTGCTTGTCCTTTTCTGTCGCCAATTTTTATTCTGATAGCGAGTGCTTTCTCTTGATGCTCTCGGGCCTTGTCATATTTACCAAGCGATTGGAACAATGTTCCTAGGTTTCCGTAGCTTGATGCTTGTCCTTTTCTGTCGCCAATTTTTATTCTGATAGCGAGTGCTTTCTCTTGATGCTCTCGGGCCTTGTCATATTTACCAAGCGATTCGAACAGTGTTCCTAGGTTTCCGTAGCTTGCTGCTTGTCCTTTTCTGTCGCCAATTTTTATTCTGATAGCGAGTGCTTTCTCTTGATGCTCTCGGGCCTTGTCATATTTACCAAGCGATTGGAACAATGTTCCTAGGTTTCCGTAGCTTGATGCTTGTCCTTTTTTGTGACCAATTTCTATTGTGATAGCGAGTGCCTTCTCTTGATACTCTAGGGCCTTGTCATATTTACCAAGCGATTCGAACAATGTTCCTAGGTTTCCGTAGCTTGCTGCTTGTCCTTCTCTGTCGCCGATTTCTATTGTGATAGCGAGTGCTTTCTCTTGATACTCTTGGGCCTTGTCATATTTGCCAAGCGATTGGAACAATGTTCCTAGGTTTCCGTAGCTTGCTGCTTGTCCTTCTCTGTAACCGATTTCTATTGTGATAGCGAGTGCTTTCTCTTGATACTCTAGGGCCTTGTCATATTTACCAAGCGATTCGAACAATGGTCCTAGGTTTCCGTAGCTTGCTGCTTGTCCTTCTCTGTCACCGATTTCTATTGTGATAGCGAGTGCTTTCTCTTGATACTCTCGGGCCTTGTCATATTTACCAAGCGATTGGAACAATGTTCCTAGGTTTCCGTAGCTTGATGCTTGTCCTTTTCTGTCGCCAATTTCTATTCTCATAGCGAGTGCTTTCTCTTGATACTCTCGGGCCTTGTCATATTTACCAAGCGATTGGAACAATGTTCCTAGGTTTCCATAACATGCAGCCTCGCCTTTTGCATCACTATTCTTTTTCATAATGGTCATTGCTGACTCATAAAATCCTTTGGCCTCCGCGACCTTTTTTTGATCCTGGAGTATCTTTGCTAGTCTTAACTGTAGCCATCCTTTTCCTAGAGTATCATCAGATTCCTGAAATAAGAGTAGTTGTTCTCTGACGTATTTTTCAGTATTTGTGTAGTTAAATAATGTGCAGTACGCCTTTGTTGCTGTGGTAAAGATATCTTGGTAAAGTAATTTAGCCATTGGACTATCCACTCTAAATCCCCGATTGTGTAGGGAAATGAAACATTCACGGCAAATTTCGTTGGCTTGTCGAACACGGCCAGTGTTGAGAAGAAAAATTGCAACAGCTCTAGCTATACTGATGATTGACGTGGTTGTAGCGTCCGCTTCTGTGTTGTCCATCATAACCTTGTTCGCTGTTGGTGTCAGAATTAAAAGAAATCAAACATAATACATCCAAGAGGAGGGACTCAGACAACTCTTATTCAATGGCGGTTTTACAGTGTAAAATTTTTTGTGCAAGAGGAAAGTAATTGGGTTAATACTAGGAGGGGTGGCGGGGAAGGTTCACGAAGAGGTGAATACTGACAGAAATTTGACGTAAATTTAAGTTTCCGCCGCCTCGGTCGTGTAAGATATATTTGCTTCGATTAAATAAAAATGCCTTCCAGTGCATTTCCACTAATTCATGGCTTTTACCATTTGAGATTGAAAGCATGAAAAATCTAATTTAAAATGCGAGTTCTTTTCCCGCTCACTGATGAATTAAAATAAATATGTTTACTTTGGAAAACAAGGAGATTGGCCTCATATTTTATACAAAAATCATGATTTCAGTTCACGGCGGCAGCTATGGATGAAAATAGATGATATTTAGAAGAAAGAAACCTTATTGGTTGGTTGGGGCTCCAAATGATCTTTTCTTAAGTTTATGTATCATATAGATTTTTTCTCGCTTTTCAGTTAACTTTCTAGCAAAAAACTATGGCAATTCCACATAATTTATAACTCATTTGAAGAGGCGGTATCTTGTCAAAAGAATTCTCTTTTTCTAAAGGTTAAGAGGGATTTCACACCCCCTTGGTTAGCGACACAACCAACTAAAAATAGAGTAGAACTCCTGACGCTCAGAAAAAGCAAAATAGCGCTTCCGGGAAAGTGAAAGGTTTTTAGCCAACTTTCACTCCGTGAGCTTCCGTCGGCATGCACCTTTTAGGTAGTCAGGTAGGTATAAAACCACTAAAAATAACGTTGAGGGCCGGGAAAACCACGAACCCTCATTACTCTCTCCAAGCTATCTTTTTCATCAGGAGATTTAAAAACTTCCGGTTTTCCCCTTTCTGAACGTTTCATGATAAGGAATTGACTTGTTCATTTCCGAAAGCCAGAGGAATCAAACTCGAGTGTCAACAATCAAAGTGACACTATGGTGAAATCACGGATAAACTATGCAAAATACAATTAAAATATACAGTGATTTTTCTGAAATTAAAGCCAACGATCCTGTGGTTCCAGTATACAGAATAACGTCGGCATCCTAAAAAAGTCCTCCTCAAAGCTTTCTCGATAATCCTAAGGCCGTGTTAACGCCACGAATTTGCATATCAAACTCCTTCCTAACCCTTTTTTATTGTATAAATATTATATGGAAGGAAATCGAAATTGCTAAATAGTAGCGTTTCAGGGACACAGGAACAAAGATTGACGAGACTGCTAAGACAGAGGAAACGAGCGTTTTGAAACGTGTGGAGGGGAGAGGGGAGGCATACGCATACCCCTACTCAAATTTTCCAAAATGCCCCTTGCGTTGTTCGTTAACACAAGCAAACCAATCTGTAATCTTTACAGTTTCGACTGTGACCGTAATCCACTTTTGACCTACTTTCATTTTTCTCGGCCCAGTCTAAATCTTTCAGCTAAGCATTTGATTGGGTTCCCTCAGACAAAATTAACTCGTCTAATTTCCTAGACGTGCTGTCTAGTCTAATGGGGAGCTGCCGACAGCTGATAAGCTTCTCGGGCACAGGCTGGAGCTGTTCAAAAATAGTTTTATGACATGTCATTTTGCCGAAGCACGATGCTGATGAAAGAATTTATAAAAAGATCATAAGATGAAATATCTTGCCAAATTTTATGCCGCGCTAAGAATATTTTTGGCAGCAAAACGTGGGAAGGGGGGCGCTGAGCCCCCCTCAAAAAAAATTTTAGTTGGGGCGGGGGGCACTGCAGGCCTCTGGCCCCCTGCTCCGCCGCTATGTGAGAGCAGTCACAATCAGCAATATAAAAGTATATACATGTTTATCTGAACTTTGAGCGCAAACTTAGGACTTGGAAATTGAGATTAACACAAAGGAAACCTCTTGGGGCGCTAACGTAAGAGTTAACAAGAGACGAGATCCACTTCCACATGGTATCGCGCATATCCACACGTCACGAACTTGTGTAACACAATACGAATTTCACATATTCACAAGTAAAGATATAATTTAAAGTTAGGAAAGCTCTGCGATTCAAATAAGATGAAATGAAATAAAAGCCGAATTACTTGTAACACCACCCGCACAATAAGAGAATAAAGTGGACCACCACATGTCCTTAAGTCCGCTCTTGATCGTAAAACGACTGAGTTTTTTAGTGTTTTGGCTTCTTTTTGCAGGAAATCCTTGCAAAATTAGATTAGAAATTACAACTCAGATTTCCTCACCAAAAAAAATAAACCAAAAGAGAGAGACCCACCGCGTGGTTTGTCACTCTTACACACAAAGTAAGAAATTAGAGAGCAGTTAGAAAAAGACACTGAATAATTCAGGATTAACTCACCGTTTGAAGCTAGAAATGTTCCGTGTCCATTTAGATGTAGGCAAAAGTACTTGAATGAGATATTCTGATGAAGGTTGATTTTCTCTGGATATCGAAGAAATAAAAGCAATGGTATGCAGATGATAATAAAGATAAAGTCAGGAAATTATCAAAAGTATCAGTGTTCCATCTTCACCATTTAATTAACCCTTTAACTTCCAAGATGTGATCGTAAATTCTCCCCTCCAGTTGCTACACATTTCCTGAGATTTGGTAATGAATCATGATAACAACTTTGACCCGATAAGTTTGATATTTCTCATACCTATTTACTGGATGATGATTGTATATTATGAGGGGAAGTTACATTTTAATTAATTTTGGAACGATTAAAGTGTTAACATATCTCTCCGCTATTGAGTTATTTGCCAAATTTTGGATGTATTCCGCAAATATGAAGGCCATAAAGTAAAACAAATAATGTTATTCCTTCTTTCGCCTCATATATGATAAGTTATCCACTGCACTTTGACAGTGAACACTTCGATGGCTCAGGAGACAAACTATGATACCATAACATCTTTCATTTTTTTTTAACATATATGACGGCTTTCCCAGCCGCCATTTTTATTATTAGAAATAACAATCCGTTGATTAGTTGCTAAAAGTTCCTATGATTTTCAAGAAACGTTCAACCTGATCAGGATAAAACGTGAATGCAGAAGTAAGAGTTTAACTTTTGCTATCTTCTTTGAGGTGATGGAGGTTTATTTTTCAATTCGTTTGTTATTTTAAATTTCAGTGTGTTAAATGTACAGCTAGTAAACGGAAACAAAAAACAAGTTCCTAATTTTTCCCTGAACTTATCTCGGAATTAATGATTTCCTATTTTCAGTGTTTTTTGTCACATACTTTCGGTCAAAGTTTTCATTTTCCATCAAGTCATCACAACTCGGAAATAAATGTGTTATACATCCATATTAAGGGGAGGGGGACTTTTGGTGCATTTCACCCCTCTTTTGTGACACGGCTGTAGCACCCCTCCTTTCTATCTTTTGAAAAAGGATGTTAAATATCTAGAGGCACATAGAGAACAGACCGTGCGTTACTGTAACGGTGAGAATATTATCAATGTCTTTACTACTTACAGAACAGGTCATTTACTTCTGCCGCATTGAACCATTCTCTCTCAACACGCGGTGTATTAGACTTTGATCGTATCTGCCCTAGAAAGTGAAACTTCTCTGCACTGCAAGAAATCATGACACATGACATCAAATAAGAAAACGCAATTGCTCAAAATTCGAAAAATAAATTGCTCCTCAGAGAAATTTTCGAGGAGATGCTGGGAAAACTAAAATATTGACACAAATAAGATGATAGCTTCACGGGTTTAAAGATCATTACTAATTTTCGAGTACAAAAACAACCTCAGCCGTAGAGAATTCTTATCATTATGTAAATGATCGTTCGATATACTGCTCTCAAATTGCGAGCTCTTTGTTTAAGTAAGAAAAGAGATAACGACAACGTAAAAGTAGCGGGAAACACCACTGTGAGTTTTTAGAAGAATATCAAACAGGTACAAGGAACAAAGTACAAGAATCACCACTTTTTTGTAGTCCAAGTTCAATCCCCTCTATCTCTTACCTCAAAAAAAGATAACTGTTGATAATTACCTGGAAAGGTTTAAGCTGGATCAGTTCACCCTGATGTCACCTGATTCTTATGATCTTTCGTTATATTCTGGAGAAATGAATAAACGGGGTAAGTTTCTAAAGAAATTATGGTGCCGCGTCACTGAGGGAAAGGGGGTACATTTAGAAAACAAGATCATTCCGTTTTATCAACTGATTTAATAATGTAAATTAGCCACCATAAAGAGTTTTTGAAGCTACCATTTCGAGCGTTAGCCCTTCGTTTAGAACGAAAGACGAAAGGCTATCACTCAGCACATCATAAGCTCACTACAGTGGCTAATTTACGTTATTCTCGATAAAACCTATAACGGTAGAAGTGGTCGGTACTGACGTCTTATCAGAACGAAAACACCGATCAACGACATCCGTTCTTCTTACTTTGTAGCGACTTTGTCTTCGATCGATATCATACAAATCACACCAAGTGAAAAGTGAAGAGTTCACGAAGAGTCAGTCATGACATGTAGATATCTTACCATTTACAGTCAGAAGCTTCGGTTGAACTGTGATCGATCTTGTGATGAAAATAAAAAAAATAAATGCCGAGGCCTGACGTCCCCTGCTATACAAGTTACAAACTGTTTCAGTTTTACAAACTCAAATGGCATCGTCAATAATTAAATTTAGATGTTCAAAACCGAATTACGCGAACAGAGATGGAAAATAAAAGAAAACACCAAGAAAATTGTTATCAATCTCTTCTCATCTTCCTTCTAGCGCAATAAAATGAACAGATGAGTTTCATTTATCTGTCCGTAACATACAATTTCTATTTTTTCTGCTAAGATTCTTTTTTCGGGGAGTTTGCTTGATAATACAACGTTGTGGTGGACTGAAAAGAGGTCGAATTAAAAGGTAGCAAAATAGAAAGAATAGAAAGAAACTGTGGTTCTGCGTTGGTGAGGGAGTAAAGCAAGGTAATTTTGGTTTTCTCGACTGAGTTGATAATGTTAACTAGCCACCGTTAGGAGTTCAAAGCTGACGTTTCGAACGTTAGCCCTTCGTCAAAGCGAATGGAAGAATCGTGGGTTGTTTGTGCGTTTCTATGCAGAAAATAGAGCTACGCTATTGGTGGAACCATGGTAACGAGAAAAACATATTATCGGAATAGGTCACTTAGTGGTCTCCTTCTCGTCATCTTCTTGTTTCACTAATGGACATCTTTTTGCAATAAGCGCAAGTTATGCAACAGATGGCATTGGCAGAGGTGCTCGTGAAGTGATCAGCAATCTCAATGGATCGTTTTGGTCCCGATACTTTCTCAACGTTACGAATGAAAGGACAAGTTTTCCATCGTGCGCGAACCCATTTGAAAGTTCCGGGTTGGTCATTAATTTGTATTTAACTTTTGACCGATAGGTAGACTATGTTTTGTCGCGTTTGAATGAAATAAGTGGAAAGTGCCAAAAGATAGTACCAGTCTCTTGAATCATTTTGAAGTAAAGTTTTAAGAATGGTGTATGTAACTGCGTAGTTGTGATGATTGCTAGTTTCGAAATGCTGAGGGACGCGTATTTCGTGTGCTTTTCATTTATGTTTTATTTTTATCAATTAATCTTTCGTTAGTTAATGATTGTTACCAATAAAAACGTTATTTCTGTCATGCATCAGATATTGCATTTCACTTTTCATCATATTAGTTCGGTTGCTGTTGTTGCTATCAACTTATTATCTGCTGTCGTTAGGGGCTAGACCAAAATAAGTCGTTCTTTATTTTGTATTTACGATATTTCCTTTATTGTTTGTATTAATGCTTATTTCTCGCATTCAGTTATTTTACAATCTCTCTTCATAACCGCCATGATAGATTTGCTGGATCAATGTTACTAAAGTTAGTGTCGGCCGACATGGCGACCGACATGTCGACCGACATGTCGGTCGACGGTCGGTCGACAGTCGGTCGATAGTCGGTCGATAGTCGGCCAATAGTCGGTCGATAGTCGGTCGATAGTCGGTCGATAGTCGATCGATAGTCGATCGATAGTCGGCCGAGAGTCGGAAAATAGTCGGTCGACATGTCGGTCGATATGTCGATCGATATATGTCGGCCGATATTCGGTCGCCTTATTGGTAGACAGTCGGTCGATATTTGACTGACACTTGGCCGACACTTGGCCGACACTCGGTCGACACTTGGCCGATGCTTCACCGATATTTCACTGACACTTAGGTGATGCTTCAATGGCATTTTACCTATTGTCGGCCGTATGGACGTGTTTTAAGGAAACCTTAACAGGATAGAACTTTTGCTGCTATTCGGGGCATTGACTAAAACTAGAAACAACGAAACGACTTTAACAACCAAAACGACTGAAACTGCCGAAACGAAACGACCGAAACGAAACGTTCAAAACGAAACCACCGACTGACAGCCAAAACGAATGGAGCAAATGAAACGAAACCATTGAAACAATCGAAACGAAACCACCAAATCAAACGAAACGTAGCCACCAGAATGAATTATTATAATTTAGGGATGAATCATCTTCAACTGCTCTGCTTTCCTAGCAGAGGTATGTTCAAATCTAACATGTCGCTCGGGCCGTGTTTACGTGGAGGTGGTTAAACCCTCTTAGGAGGATCAGTTCTCTATGAACAGCTTCATTGTATTTCAATAAACAATAACTTTATTGAGGCAATTCAGTGTTCATGTTTAAAAAATTCATTAAAAATCATTAACCGTTATTATCACAAATCTAATATTATCTTTACTCACGCAACCGGGTAAGGCAACTGAAACATATAAATACAACGAAAATGAAGTCAAGTCTGAGGCTCGGTCGAAATCCTGCAATTACATGTCTGATCTACCGTTTTTTATAATTACCCACTACATTTTGAAATAACCGATTGCTTTCTACAGAAAGTCAAAGAAAATAATCCTAGCTAAAAAACACTTCGCCAGAGCCTCGCGAAAATTGCCCCCCATTCTGAAAATGATTTACATTGTATATCAAAAGTTAAGCTTCCCAAAATGCCCAAATTTTTTCCAGAAGTTCTCATTCCCCTTATTTTTGCAAAAAGCAGTAGAAAAAATATCCGCCTTATAAATTGGTTGCAAACGAACAGACTACTGAAAAGAAATGTCAACTGCGGGAATTGTAGGAATGCAATGCGCCTCATTCGCCATCTGCGCAATGGGGACGGATACATTTGGTAAGTAATTTCAATTCCAATTTCAATTAATCTAACAACAGATTTTCCCTGCCGACCTGACCTAAAATTCGATAGCTTTCAACTATTTCAGATCAGTTGGAGTGGACCCGGGATTTGCGATAACGGTTTGTAAACGGTTTTCGCAAACTCTTGAGAAGGGCTTCAAATTCAAAAACAACACCCTATTTCAGACCAAAATGGTCAAAATCTAAACCCTTGGAGCGGGACATGCCTATATAGCTTAAACTTAACTTTTCAACAGGAGATGTCACCGCTGTCGACGCTCTTTGTCAGTGAGAGTACATTCGTATTACTCTGGAAGCAAAATTTCAATCGCACGGCAGTTGCAATTTCTCTGGATATGGGCGTACAAGAGTTCGTTACGAGTAATGAAAATTGAAGGAACGGCCTCAGAGAAAGTTTTAGTCAAGTTTGCACGAAAGTGTCGGCAAATTGCATGGGAAGCATTGTTGCGTCACCCGATCCCACAGTTAGGCGGACCAGGTGTGATTGTTCAGATCGACGAATCAGCGTTTAATTACAAGTCCAAGGTGAGAAAATAGGAAGTACAGGCCTTCGAGTAGTCATGAGTTAGGTGGGTTCGGACCCTAGAGGGTGTCCTTCAACGAAAAATGGTATCTGTATTTTTAAAGTAAACTCCAACAAATTATGTTGACATAAATATGTTTAACTTTTTCTGTTGACATCTGGCTGACATCACTTGTCAGTGAAGGGTACGAACCAAAACATGAATAGGGGAATACCGAATCTCGAACCATAAACGGAAATTGCAATTTGTTCGAAAAATGGGGAGCTTCGAGAAAGCGGGAGTAAAATTACAATGAAGTAAAGCCAAGGGAAACGAATTTTGCCTCCAAAAAGGGGATTTTCGGAAAATTGAGTATTCGAGAAATGTGTATTCCACTGTACAACGGTCGTAGTTTCTAAGAGAACGCAAGCGTTGCGAGTACATACAGTACATGAACTCACCACAGGAACCTTTGTCAGAGTGAAGGAAAATGTGAAATGTACGCACTAGCTGACCTCAGCTGTTTCCATCCTCTCATTACAGAACCAAACTAAGCCATTTAATCTGATGCTAAAGATTTTTGGGAGCGCGTCGTATCACCTCCGCCCCCTCCCATCTTTAATGTACCGTATTTCCTATGATTCTTTTCATAATATTTTAATTAATGCAGTTGTAATTGTTATTCCTTTACAGTTTAACAGGGGGCGTCGGCCTCGAAGAGAGAGATGGGTACTGGGGTTGTTTGACAAACAGTATACTCCAGCCCGTCCATACCTACAGCTCGTAAGGCGACGCAATGCGGCGAATCTTTTGCGTATTATTCAACGGAAGGTTCAACCTGGCTCCATAGTGCACACGGACCAATGGGCGGCTTATCGGCAACTCCAGAGGAGACTCGGTTTACAACATGGGGCGGTGAATCATTCAATCATTTTGTTGATCCAGTAACCGGAGTCCATACACAGAACGCTGAAAGCAACTGGTGTACGGCAAAGGAAAAATTTAAGAAAATGAAGGGAAAAACAAACCCTGACTTTCTCTTTGAATACCTACAGGAATTCACGTGGCGAAGGTGGTATGGTGAGCCTCACCCAAATGGATGCTTTCGAAGGCTGCTCGATGACATTGCTGAATAGTATCCCCTTTAAGGGAATCAGTCAAAACCATTGTATTCGTACGGGACCCAACACACAGCAAAAAAAGGTCGTCTCTTTCTGCTTCCATCATCCCCCACCCTCAAAGTAGGCTTGGTTCCATACCCCCACACCGGAGTAAATCTATCTGTGTGTTGTTTTACAAGCTTCTTGGACACAAAATAATTTAAATAATCTTTGTTGAGAAAATTTTTGTTGGTTATTTTACTTGTCAGAATAAAGTTTTATTGGTTTAATGTTAACTGTCTCAGAATTTTTGTTATTTGAAGAGATGCAATTCAGCCAGTTCCGGCTGTACCATAGACATGTGTGAACTAAATACTAAAAAGCATGTTACTCGGCTAGAGTTTATTCCCGTGAAGTGACGCCCCTGCGATTCGCATAAGTCATTAGTTATTGTAAGGCTCCCGTTAGGCGAGTAGGAAAAAGCTTAAGTCTCAAAAATAAAGGGAAAATATTCGAGAGAAAAGTACAGATTGAAACCATACAGAGATTAGGTCTTCGGAAAGTTTTATCATAGGTGCTAACTTTTTCTTAAAGTGGGACGGTGACGCAAGGATTTGCGTTTATGAGGATTTTCACTTTCCCGTTATTGTTACTTGCTTAACGGACTTCAATTCGTGAGTGGCTCATGTTGCAGTTAATAAGTCACCCCCAAATTTTTTAAATTCACCACGTCATTCATAAGTCGTTTCTTATCTTAATCATATACCTGAAAGTTTATGCGTTCAAATCAAATTTTCTTCAAATCAAATTTTTCAATACCGACACTGCAACAATACACAACCACACGAGCGGCGTTCAAACTGTATTTACCGATAAAGTTCAGACACTTGACCAATAGACTTCCGACACTCGGCCGATAGACCACTGACACTTGACCGATATTCCACCGAGACGCGACACTCCCTCTGTCGGTCGACATATCGACCGACTATCGACCGACTATCGACCGACTATCGACCGACTCTCGACCAACTGGCGACCGACTGTCGACCGACATATCGACCGATATGTCGGTCGACATGTCGGTCGCCATGTCGGTCGACACTACCTATAGTAAAATTGATCCGATTTGCTTTCCTCCATTTGTGGAGGCCATCTTGAATTTTACACAAGAAGTTTGAAATCGTCTTCGGACTATCAAAAGTTTGCGCATGCGTAAATCGTAGCACTGTCCCATTAATTGACTGATACTGAACGTAAATGATTTACCTTTTCATCTATACTTATTTTACTCCTAAAGTCTCTTTGATAAAGGCGGGTAAACAGGACGTCAATTCTGCTCGCCTATCCGGCTTCATATGAATCCGAGATAATATGAGATAAGATTTGTAATATTTCATTTTTAACCATCTGCTGTAGTCCTTTGATTACACTGCTGGCGTATTTTTCAAATATGCAGCCAGACTTAATGGGAGATGAAATTCCAATGATCACCTGTTGATTGGTTTTCGTTTTGGCAAAGAACAATAGGTTTCTTCTACAACAGAATGCGCTCTCATACTGCCTGAGATTGTCTCTGTGTGTATCCATCAACCCTGTAGTGCACAGTGATTTCGCAAACCAGGCCACAACACGCCCCTTGCTGATAGACCAGCTAAACAATGCTTCAGTTGATTCTGGTATGGAGGATTTAGAAACATTGGTGGTTTCCAGCATTATACCATTGTTTCAAGGAACTGGGAGACTAACATAAAATTACTTTTACCTATTTGGTTCAGGTGGCTTTAGCTAATCCCGAAACTTATCTGAAGTCAATTCGAGAGTAATCTGCTTTAACAGGTGGACCTTCAAGTTAATAACTGTGTGAAAATCGACTAAAAAGATGAAGTTTCACATCTTGAAAGCTCTTTTCTACCAGAATTAACAGTAACGTCGTGATCTCATTTGGTAATTTGCTGTTGTCTAGAAGAGTACAGAGAACGCTGCTCGCGTCAACGTGTCACTCAGCATGTCACGCACTGAAAGAATCGTTTTATTTCACGCCAATATTGTGGTAGAATCAAAACAGCAAAGATTTGGCGTGGCTTTCGTTCTTATTGACAACGGTATTCTTCATCACAGTGGTCATAATTTGCTGCCTATTTTTCCTTGGAGACGTAATCGAAGCGTATGTCTTTTTTTTACTTCTGACTTCTATTGGGTCGAGGAC
This sequence comes from Stylophora pistillata, assembly GCF_964205215.1. Classification (NCBI taxonomy): domain Eukaryota; kingdom Metazoa; phylum Cnidaria; class Anthozoa; order Scleractinia; family Pocilloporidae; genus Stylophora; species Stylophora pistillata. The sequence goes on from NC_142532.1 coordinate 14,554,431, forward strand.
TTTTACTTCGCGCATGTACTCCTGAAACTAGAGTAAATAAATAAATAGAAAAAGAAATCTGAAATTTCCACTCTGGACGCGCGTTTCCTGCTGCGCAAGGACGGTGCAATTTTTGTCAAACAAAGTCAACCAAGTACTTTTGCAGAGGCAGAAGCTCCATCTCCTTAAAACCTTTTCTCAATGTATTGTCGAATTTCCCTCGAAACCAAGTTACATATGATGGCTAAGCCATCAGGGTTTTTGTGTAACAGTTTGATGTTACATAATTACGGTTGACAAACATTGTTTAAGGTTTGAGACACTTTAGAACCATTACAATGTTTGGTCAAAGCTTCAATGAAAAGAAACATCATTTCAAATTGAACTCAGTCTACACGTTTATGACAAATTTGTAGCACGGCTTTCTTTTTTCCCTTTTATCCATATTGTTCCACCAATCATGTTAAAAAATAATGCAGTAGAAGATAAAGTACACGACGTGAGTCGAAAATGAAGTTTGAAGGGAATCATCACTTATCAACGACAGCTTACTAGCACTATCTTTCAAAAATAATTGTACTTCTAAGTTCTAATCAATCAGCCCCCGCTGTCCCCAATACAGCAGCATATACAGTCAACAAGTTAACAGCCTGCCTCGTTTCCAATAGCAACCTGGCTTCGAGCAACCAATCACGCGCTACATTTTTTGGCTCCTCGCGAAGCTGATTTACCAATCGCGTCGCTAACTCCAGATTTCCACGCCGAAGGTAGTACTCTGCGCGCGCTAGGAGATCAAAACTATCTAAATTGTCTAAATCTACGAGTTCTCCCTGCTTTACGGGATCAAATGAATCGAAATTTAGGAAAGATTGGATGTACGACAGCACGTGAGTCCATGGTGAAGCTCCCTTCTCTCCTATCATGGCTACTCGTCGACACCATCTCCGGATCTTGTAAAAGCGACGCGTCACATTCTCTTCGTTCAGCACTCCTCTTAACACAACCTCTTCTGGTAAAGAGTTAAGAACTTGTGAGACCAGTGGATCCTCTGCCGCCGCATCGTGAATGGCTGTCAACTGAGGCAGCAGCGGTTTTGGTTGAGTAGTACCTTTGTCGATAGCTGTAGTCAGCGACTGACAAGCTGTCCACAGATTTTGCGCCTGCTTATTTTGTTTCTCAACATCTGCTCTTCCCTCTATCACCGATACCACACCTCGTAACTGAGCAAGAGCCCCAGCTAACTGCACCTTAAAAGCCTCTCTTTCTACGGCCATTTTTTGTTGCAAGTCGTCCTTATACCTGAGAAAACGTCCCTGTGGCATTAGAAAGGGTAAGTGTAAATGTAGCCCGTTATATGTGTATATAGGAAGTCTAGGGCAGGAGAAGGAGCGGTAGATACAATCCAAGCACTTTAAACTTAACAGCCCATTTAAGGATAAAGGATGAAAAATGAATATTTAAACCGTTGAAAAAAGATGTGCTGAAGAAGCACATTCTTACAAAACCAACCTGTTTTCTAGTTCCGTTGCCTGAACACGGAGAACCTCGGCCAAGTGATCACTGTATGCTGCTGCCTGGCGACGTAATTTCTGTCGGAAGCTCACCTCATGTGTTGCTGAAAGCTCTGCTTCCTAAGAGGAAAAAAAAAGGCTAACAATCTCATTGTCACTTGACTCATTAATTGTATTTTAAGCCCATATCAAATAAAAAGCGCGCCTTCCTCAAGCGTAAACCACCAGATCTCTTAATTTTTCCACCTCTTTACAGGAGAGGAGATATCGAGAGGGAGCCGTGAAGAAACCATACTAGCCAAGCGAGGAAATGTCATCAATTAAAGAAAATCGATTGTAAAACAAATTCTCTATGTAAGCACCTTACGATAGGTATAAAAACAGTTGGGAGGTTATGCATACTGATGTTAGGTTTTTAAGGGTTAAACGCCAGAAAACGGGAGAAACCAGGTAGTGAGTTGTTTTGCATCTAATTGGTTGAAAGGGTGCTGCGAGTGTTCGGCACCAAGAGAAGCAAAGTAAAACTAATGCAATTCTGGATTATTTCGAACACTTACACATGTACATGTACTTGAAATTGCTCTTATCCTATCAATACTATCATAATCGACCCCCAACCCCTTCCCCCCCCCGCCCCACAAATAAAAAAAACATTTTACCGGGTTTCAATTTAAAGATCACAATGTGCCTACCTTCTTCTTCGCTGTGGTTTCAAACTCGGATGCCATTCTCTCGGCTTCTTGCTTCAGTTTAAGTTCGGTTACCTTGGCATCCTCTTCACGTTGGATTTTAAGGGAGTTTTCCAGCCTTTTTTGTTCCTCAGTTTGGTAGCTGACTAGCTCCTATGTTAGCTGATCAAGTATTTTTCGAGCATATGCCAAAAGAACCGACTCAGACCTAAAAAGCGAAAATGAAATGACTTTACACTAGGTGGGAGACACTTTAGCCAAAAGAATAGCGCTGGACTCCTTCCCGACAGGGCTGGGTTCGATCCACGCCAGAATTACCGTGATGCATTGCACTTTCACTTTTATTTCTCATTCCGTCTCTTTTCGTTCACAACTGTATGTTTCAATTTGAAAGTCAAGACAACCACGTTTTTGTTCAAGTCTCTTTCATCCTGACAATAGTATACCTTTCCTTCAATGGTATAATAATCATTTCTCTTAAAATTAAAGAAACCTCAACAACTGTCCTTCGTATGCGTGAAGACACGAGACCAAAATGTACAATGTAACAATTCGCCCAGTATCATGAATACCCTACCTAACATCTTTCTCTCCAACACCTTCCAAAGCTTCTTCTTTCAGAGCAGCAAGTATTATATCCAGTAGCTCCTCCCTGAACATATCTTTGCTTTTGGCCAAGCCTTTCTGATGTTCCTCCAGCACTGCTGCCTCTACCTTGGCCTGCTGCATGTCTAACGCTGCTTTCTGTACACTGTAACTTACCCTCGCTGCCTCTTCTGTTGCAGTGGTTCCTGCTCCTTTAGCCTCAGCAGCTTCAGCTTCCTTGATAATAGATTGAACTTTTTCTACTTCTTCATTTACTTTTACCTGCAAAAGAGAGAAAGACGTGTTTTACTTGATGTAAAACAGGAGTAATCTGTCCATGACCCTATCAATTTTTACATCACTGGGCGAGGGAGAGCAAAGTAAGCACGCGAGAGAAGAATGATTAAATTTGGAGACTTCAAAAGAGCACTGAAAAAAATTGTGCAAATTAAAAGATTTTGTCTGTTTTGATTGATCTAACAATCTTCATAAAGCAGCCAATTGTGTAATTTATAACTTTAAAGGTAACCAAACATGAAGATTTGTGTCAAAGATGGATTCTTTCACTCCCAGGAGTGACCGCTAAGCAATATCTCATCACAATATAATATCAAGACATCATCATACACAGAGAAAAAATATTTTGATTGAACACGATATTCTCATAGCTGAAATAATATGAAGGATATGGCAGATGGTAGGGAGAATTTCACACAAGATCTTGAAAAGATTATGGAGGGCAACTGTTTTTATTCTAATCACCTGAGCAATGGAGAAATTTGAGTATTCTGTGGGGTTTCTGTGAACACTCATTAAAAAAAGCTTGAATCGCTTTCGCTACCAGCCCAGGTAAAGAGCTGTTGGCGACCCAAGCCTCTCGCTTAAGTTCCTGATCGATTGTGCTTGTAAAAGTAGCATATTATCAGTTTAAGCTCCAATCCAACCCTCTCCTTAAATATTAACTTAATGATATAAATAGACTAAATAGGCTGCTTAGCAAGTGCACGTACAAAGGTATTTACCCAGCGACATTTAGGACAAATTATTTTAAAATACGAAAGTTGTCGCAAGCAAAAAGTCTCTTGAAATAATACGACTTAAGTTTACGCTTAAAAGAGTCAATAGACTTAGCCTGCCTAACATCATTAGGTATGTTGTTCCACAAAACTTGCTATCCTATTAAAATAGAAGTCCCGAAATGTTGATGTACGATTATTATTAATCTTTAAGTTCAGCTCTGAGCAGGCTTGTTTTATGCTTGTATCACGCTTGTATTGTGCTTGTATTACGGTTTCTGGATTTATTTTCTTGCGTGATACACGTTGTTTGTTGCAAACAAAAAGAAGAGAGTTTCTTCTTTGACTCCTATATAGGCGAGAGTCTGATTGGATGAGTATTCAACCAATTATTAAAGTCCCTGACGATGTGGGAGGGTGTAAGAGGTCCAAATCAAAAGAGAAATTTTCCAGGGGGCTTATATCGGCGAATTCGGTCGGGAGATGCTGGTCCGAAAAATATCTCCACATTTGATATCCCCAGAGGACCAATGGTTGACATCTCTGTATTAAGCTATTAGCAGTGCCCGATTTTTCTCCAATTGTGCTCAAAATTATTCTCGTTTTTGAAAATTTGCTACTTTTTCTGTAGGCTTAAAAATAAAAATTAAAAAAGCAAACTAACCTAAAAAACAAAATTAGATATTTATTGTTATAAAGCATCATGTTTTCTTTATCTTGAGTTACACACTTGCTCTGATAAAACACTGTATCAAAATGTACGATGTGAGTATCACATTTAATGTGTTCTGATATAGATTAGCGCTTGTTATATTGCAGCATATCACACTTGCTTGTAAGTAATCAAGTAATCCGACATTGCACTCTCTTGCTGAGAGTATGCTAAAAACTCTCTCTGAAGCAGCAGAAGATGGCTGAACCAGGAGCACCTTCTTGACTGCGGAGGACCAGCTGGTTCTGGCCTATCAGGAAGCTTCTCTCCTAAGTTGCTCGACGCCATTTTGTTGCCTGTGAAAGTGGGAACTCAGACTGACGCAATCGTTACTTCCGGTGTGCCCAGTCCTCTAGGTGACCAACGACGCAGTATTGCAAAAAGATATACATCGGCGAAACAGGCAGAAGACTAGGTGACCGATTCCGAGAACACCTTCGAGACGTGGAAAGGAATGACAAGGACACATCGAAACCAGTCGCTAGACATTTTAATTTACCTAACCATTCTAAGCAACATATGGCAATCTGCGGTCTTTCCTCACACTTAGGTAACACGGAAAGCCGTAAAAATCTTGAACAAAAGCTCATCTTTCAAACCGGCAGTCTAAATCCCACAGGGATCAGCGAACGCTTTTCATTCCACTAATTTATTCTTGTTTTTCTCGTTGCCATGTTCCCACCAATGACGTAGCTCCATTTTCTGCCTTTAAAGCACACACAACCCACAATTCCTCTATTCGCTCCGACGAAGGGCTAACGCTCGAAACGTCAGCTTTTGTAATCGTTACGGTGGGCAATTTACCATCTCAACTTTGTTGATATATCCAAATTATATAGTATTGCGATAACCTTCTTTAACTCCCCCAGACGAATGAAAATAGACTGAACCATGGACCAGAAACCATATGTCAATAGATAAGATAAGATAAGACAAGATAAGACTTTTATTTGAACACGGTAATAATTATAGCTAACAGCTTGAGGCGTCGTGTATTCAGTTTATATATTATTAAAATAAGAAGAAGACTAGCTGAATAAGTAAAATGCTAACACTAACATCTTAATCAAAAGTAGAGAAAGTCATCATTTTTATGGCGGACAGCTGAAGCTGAAGCAATATTAAATTTAAAATCTCTAAAATAAGGCTTTGTTTTCAAGTTTCGAAACAGCTCATTCGGGTTTTTGTGCAAGATATTACGTTCATTTGAGCTAATAGTGTTCCAAAAGATTGCGCGCGCCTCCATAGGCAAGGGAATCTTTTATAAACCTAGTATTAAATCTTGGGACTGTCAGTGAATCGTCTCCTCTAGCTCAAGGAATAGCCATTGGAACTTTTTGATGTAAATATCCTTGTAGAATTGTGGGAGAGACTCATTATGTGCTTTATAGAAAAGTTTAAAAATATTCATCTTGTAGAGTGAAAACAGAGTAGACCAGTGGTTATAATTGAGCACGTCACATGATATCATGTCTTTAGGCAGGTTGTAGATATTTCTAGCTGCTCGGCAGTGTAATCGTCCGATGGAGCCTAACAAATCCGAATTACTGCATGCACCCCACAATAATTGACCGTACTGTACGGACGGCAAAATTACTTTAAAAATAAAAATCGCGTAGTACCTTTGTCGGTAAAAATCTAGATCGTTTCAATAAGTCTAACTTAGCTATAAAGTTCTTCTTGGTTTCCAGAACATGTGGTGTCCATGTAAGCTTGTGATCTACCGTCAGGCCAAGTAAATGCGTTTTCGAGACCCAACTAAGGTTAAAACTTCCTAAGAACGCAGGAGCAATAGGGCCCATCAGATTTCTCGAGCTGAGCAGCATCACTTCGCTCTTGCCAGGGTGAGGTGTTAGCTGGTTGTTTAGGCACTAAGTATAAACTTCGTGTAAAGCCTTATTTAACTGTACAATTGCCAAGTCTGCTGAACCTCCGATGTAGAAAACTGTCGTGCCGTCAACGAACATATATAGCGACCCTGATTGAACCATCGATGGCAAGTCATTTGTAAATATGTTAAATAATGTCGGGCCTAATACAGGACCCTAGGGTACGCCAATAGTCACTGACAACAGATCAGACCTAACCCCATTTACTAATGTGAACTGTTGCCTTCCATTTAAATAGTTTCTTAACCATTCCAGTAGTGTACCCGTAACGCCAAAGTCTCTTCTCAACTCATTAATAGAGTAGCATGAGGTACTCTATCAAAAGTCTTCCTAAAATCAATAAATGCTACGCGGCCATAACCTTTCTAGAGTCCAAGGCTCTTCTCCATGTCTCCGTCAAGTGAACCAATAAGTATTCAGTTGAATAGCCACTACGGTACGCCCACTGTCTATTAGAGCCCAGGTCGTTATCCTTGTAAATGTGCCTTATTAGAGTATCCTTGACCTCTGATTCCAAGATTTTACTGGGAATACTAAGTAAGGAGACCGGTCGATACTGAGTTTCCACATTCTGTTTCATCATCTTTTTTAAATATGGGCGTGAGCCTTGCCGTCTTTCAAGCAGAGAACACGCATTTATTTTCACTGCTGAACTGGTAGAGACGCATAAGAGGTGGAACTATGGCTAGTTTCCCAGAGTTTGGCGAAGATGTTATCAGGGTCAGTGGACTTATTGGTTTTCATGGTGTTGACCTTTGTTTGTACTGAGCTTTGAGAAATCACGAGCTCCGAGCAGAGTGGAGATTTAGTACCCGTATTTGATTCATTTACTATCTGGACAGATTTTGAAGCATTTTGTTCCGCAAACTGCAGACATTCAAATGAGCCACTCTAAGATCTTTCGCTGAGCAAGCCTCCAACTGATGTACGATGTCAGACAAGAAGCTTTCGTGCGTCCAGATCTCGTCTTTACCATTAAGCGAACTGGAAAGAATAGCCGGCGTTGATGTACTCGCCTCTGCCATGAACGATTCATCCGAATTAAAGAGACGCATAGTGGAAAAGAGAACAGATTTAGGTCAGAACCGGTTCCTTGCTTAGGATGCTGAGGGCATGGAGAACAGGTCCAGGTAATAGAAACATTCTCTAAGATTTCCTTGAATCGTTTGGGTGTCACTCTTCCACACTTAATGTGATACCTCAAACCACACAAGTTACAGGCCAGCGACCGATGATTGCGCGCGATGGTCCGTGCACATGTCAAGCAGCTCTTTTTCTCAGTGTCCGGTCCAGGATTTAAATTTATGGCACAGCTAATAAATAGCCAAGTCATTTGAAAGGTTGAGTCCGAATTTTGATAAAGACTCAGTTTTGCGTGACAGAATCCCTTATCCAAGCATGGCACGAAACCAACATGGCTGCCGTTCACCCACACAGAGAGGATGGCACGATTCAGTGAGTCACCCAATTTGACCGTTTGCAACTCACTCTTCACAAAATCGTCAGCTGTGTGATCTACTATACATCCTCACAAGGTCGCATGTCGAACCCAGGAGAGCCGATGAAT